>NC_056728.1:1804467377-1804502377 GCF_019279795.1 Protopterus annectens
GAGCTATATAAAATCCTTTCTAAAAATACATATTCATTAATACATAAGGTTTTTATTTTGGCCCAAACTGAGTTAATAACCCCCCCATCATGGCAATATACATTTATTTCGCCAATTTTAAAACCTAATAAAGATCCAACTAGATGTTCTTCATATCGGCCCATCTCATTACTTAATGTTGATTTATAAAATGTTTATGAATATCTTTGCTGATAGATTGAAGACAATCATTCCCGGCATTATAGATATAGATCAGACAGGCTTCATTGTAAATAGAAATACTTTTGATAATATAAGAAGAACTTTAACATTAATAGATTTTGCAAATAGGAAAAAGAAAGATTTAACACTTATTAGTCTTGATATAAGTTCAGCATTTGATTCAGTAAGTTGGGACTATCTGTTTACCTTAATGAGGTGCACAAACTTCTCGGATGCATTTGTAAATCTAGTTGAACATTTATACAAAGGAACGTTGGCTTATATTAAGGTAGGAACATATGTTTCACAAAAAATACCCATTCTTAAAGGTACAAAACAAGGATGTCCACTTTCTCCACTATTATTCACTTTAGCAATGGAGCCTTGGGCTAATTTGATCAGAAACAGTACTGACAGAGGGTTTTGAAATAGATGAAAATACAACATCCAAAATTCAACTTTTTGCAGATGATGTTCTAATTACATCAGCAGGATCTAATTCTTCTATACAGTCTCTATTTGATAACATGATGAATTTTAAAAGTATTTCTGGTTTAATATTCAATGAAGAAAAACTAAAATACTACCTATATATACACGAAAAAATATTCTCATTAGTGATTTTACTAAATATGTACCCAATTCAGGTCAGATAACTTATTTAGGTATAATACTATCTAAAGATATTAAATCTATTGTATATAATAATTATAATACCTGTTTTCTTAATATACAAAATCTTTTAATACCTGGAATAATATGTTTTTACTATGGAGGAGAGACTTACAATTATTAAAATGATAATATTCCCCAAGATTTTATACTTAATGCAATCAATAATACTTCCACCTACAAAAATAATTATCAAGAAACTGAACACACTAATGTTAAATTTCTTATGGGCACCTAATAGACCTAGGATTGCATTAAAGAAACATACTAATAGCTGGTCTCAAGGGGTATTTCTTTTCCAGACTTTAATTTATATACTATCTCTTCTATTGTAAAAGTTATTACTTTATTAATAGATCAGTCATATGTCACAAAATGGAAAGATTATTGGGAGCTAATTAGTATACACTCCATGAAAATCTCCTTAACACATAAAAATATGATTGTAAATAACTCCATGTTATGGTTACTAAAGGAATTTTGTACTTCACCTATTACACCTAAACATATGGTTTGTTACCCATTAAATATTATTATTAGTTATCCTAACTTTATATTCATACACCCTAAGTATAGGGAATGGAATTTTATTGTATTTCCTATAATGTATACTCAGGGTATGCTTTTGTCATCTACTTCTGAAGGAACTCATTTAGCTATAGATAATGATCTAAAGTACTGGTATCAGTTGATATCTGATAATAAAGTTAAAAATCTAGATTTCTTAAAACAAGAATTTGATCTAAGAGAAACTTGCTGGTTAGAGGTTCAGACCTTTAGACAACATCTCATTAATAAAATAGATTTAATGTCTATAACTGTTAAAGAATCTATTCCAACACTGATTGATTACTTGATATTAAATTTACAACATAAAGTTTCTGATAAAGGTAAACTTTCATACATACATAAAGTTATCAGACAAGAAACTTTTACAGTGTAGATACATACTGGAATTATTTCACTTCTATTAATGGGGACCCACCAAATCAACAAGATAAACAATATATATTGGAATCTGCTTATAGAACTACGTCTTCCATTGTCTGGAGACTTTATACATGGAAATTTTTACATAGATCTTTTTATACACCTTTGATGATGAATAAAATAAATAATAAAGATAATCAATGTAAGAGATGTAATGTAGAAATTAATGCTGACTGGGCTCATATGTTTTATGACTGTATAAAATTGAAAGAATACTGGAAGTCAATTAATGAATTTTTGCAGGCTCTTTTACAGATAATTTCATTATTTCTAAATCTCTTATATTATTCAACACACCTGTACCTCAAAGTGTTAAAAGGTTAAGCTTCCCTTGTTATGGTCTATTCTAGCAGTGGCTAGGAAAATAATAACTAGAAATTGGATTTCAGATACACCTCCTTTGTTCAATGAATTTAAAAATGTTATGAATATAGTGTGCCATATGGAAATAAACACAATTAGGACTAGAACAAATAGAAAAACATCTTATTTTATTGTATGGGATAATTTACAAAATTTGTTAAAAAAATTTTAATTTCAACAGCATGGTATTTTAGTTTAATTAATTGATCTGATTGTAGTGGATGTCTTTGTAAATACTTTAGTTGTTTTGTTGAATATTATAATAATACCTATTTTTAATTACTTGTATAAAATTGTTATGATATTTCTCTTATATGTTAAAAGAATACACCTGTTTTGAAAAAAGAACCAAGCATATTTTTCCCAGGGTTCTTTAAACATTTACTCAACCTAAGAGTCTTTGAACCAGTGCCTTTAGATTAAAAGGGCAAGGGCTTCTATTACAGAATGTTTGTGGTCTCAAAGAAAGAGCTTTCATGGAAACGAGTTCTAAATTCTTTCCTTTCATAGTGTGCCTGTAAAAACTACAAGAATTTAAAATGCTGATCCTGTAACCACTGATGCTGTTCACATTGATCAGTGCTGTAATCGCTTGGATTATGTGGGATATATCCTGTGCAAGGTATATAACAGCCTGCCATCTCCTGAAGCTCCAGGACACTTTCTACATGCCCAGACTGTTAGCCCAAGCTTAGTCTACTAAAACAGGTCTGGGCAACAACTTTTTCAGAGCTTTCCTGCCACTCAAGTGCCCTCCTCTGTGGGCTTTTGATTATCAGTCGGTAGGCTTACACTGTTCCATTGCAGGGCAGATAATTCCCTTTGGAGAAAAACCTTCTATATATTTTTAATGTTAAATTTACTTTACTGTTTTGCAATGTGTGTTTTAAGCTAGGAGTCTTTGGTGGTGGTGACTGTCACTTGGCTTTTTGTAACTCTAAATGAGAGTGCACTTTTGTGTGTTGACAGTTTCAAAGTTGATTTAAGCATTTTAAAATTGTTTTTTTTTCTGTGGAGAAACGTTAAATTACCATTTGGGGGTGAAAAAGCATATTAGGGTGTTTTATGTTACTGTGACTTTATTGGGAAAGTGACTGTATACTAATTTCAAAATTTTACTGGCTTGTATTGCTTACTTAAAAGGCACCATTTTCAGCTTGACCATGGAACAGACTATTGGTCCTACAGTTGGTTCTTCTTCCAGCAACAAAACGAAAAAGGTTAACAGTAGCGTTTGCCAGCACAGCAGGTTATCAATTTGCCTCAGATGCAGGTGGGCAGCTCTGCTGTGGCCAAAGTTGGTTCTTGAAATCACGCATTTTTCCCCCCAGATCCCTCTGGTGTTGCCCATACAGCAAGAATGGACAGAGTTATTCATATCCTGTGTGGCATTTGGGTCCCTTCAGTGGGTAAGGGAGAAGCACTTTATTTCGGTGTTTGCAGAAAGGACAGGGAAGGTTTCCCTGCTTAGCCAGAATGTTATGGCCATGCCTGAGGAAGATGCTGTTGCCATTTAAGAGCCTTTCAAAATGCAACAGAAAGCTAAACGCGTATCTTCTCCTGCTCCATTTTCACTGGACGGGAGTAGTTTTAAGTCTGTCTTGGGGTTTTCTACAGGCCAATGATCCTTCTTATCAGGTGGTTTCTTCTAGGAGAGAGAGGGAGTTCTTTCTTCCCTCTTTCTCTGAAGAGGATTTTAATGAGACTGATAAAGGTTTTTCTCCTCAGAATTCTGATTCTGACTTCAGAGGAGGACATGTTATCTGAATCTCCCTGTCAAGGAATTTTTTGTAGACTGTTTTCAAAATGTACCAATGTTTTCAGTGGGAGAGCACTGAGGTTTCTCAGTCCCTTGGAAAATGCTATGAAATGTTACCCCTGAATTCCCAGATCCTCATCCCATCTTCCTATGATGCCAACATCGGAGGTTTTTTGTCACAGCCTGTGGTTGCCCTGATAGCCAGTCTGTTGCACCTAAGAAAGTAGATTGTACAAAGTTACTCAGTCTTTCAAAAATTCAATGCAGTTATCCCATACTTGACATAGCAACTATAGCATTGGTCACTGTAGCTGCTGCCAAGCTTTTTGTTAATTTTTCTCCTTCTCCTGACAAGGATGATAAAACAATTGATAAATTTGGGGAAAGTGTATGTCTCTGCAATTTTTAAATGTTTATAGTTTTGAATTGTCAGGGTCACATGTTTTATTTTGACTAATTGTGAAAGTGTGAGGAATGTTTTGTCTGCACCTCTTTCCTGTGAGAAAAAAATCTGTGTTGTGTGGATTTGTTTCTTCTTTTTCCAAGGTCAATAATCATTGTTTTAGTGTGTTTGACTAGGTTCTACATTCAGGGCTGTTGCCACTGATACTGTGAGGAAATTTTGCCTAGACTGCATTCTCAAAATCTCCCCGAAGATGTAAAGAGAGATTGTTAAATTCGTCTTTGGATAGAGATTTAGTTTTTGGCCTCTTTGTAGAGGTCATCAAAAAACTGTTATCAAAAGGGATAAACTGATACAGAGAATCTGTCCGATTTTTCAGCTCTCCTTCTGTAAATTCTCAAAGGGTTTTCTGCTCCCTACTTTTCCAGTTTTGGTAAGAAAAAAAGCCGCCTCAGCTGGTAAGCAAATGTTTTTACAGTGGGCAGGGTGGTTCCAAAAAGCCCCCCCCCCCCTTCCCCCCCCAAGAACAGACAACAGTCAAATCAGAATGAGTTTGTAAGGGACCTTGTTCCCCTCTCACCCTTGCAGTTCCTTAGCCCGTCTAGAAAGGCTGAATCTTCAGTTATCTTTAACAGATTTTATCAGACAAATGGGTTCCAGGATTGATTCAGCAGGGTTACAGATGGCAATGGGAAGAAATTCCTCCATTCCTGAGAATTCCATGTCCACCAGACCAAACCCCTCTTTTTTTTCTTCCTGTCTTACAGCACATTTTTTTCTTTTTTGGGGGGGGGGGGTGATAGAAACAGCTCCTTCTTCCCAGTTGGGGAAGAGTTTTTTTTTCAAGAATGTTCCTGATGTTAGAGAAAAAAATTGGAGACCAGTTCTGGGCCTTTATTTCCTAAACCAGTTTGTGGTGCTGCCCAAGTTCAAAATTTCATTATACAGCCTCTTATCCCCTTATTCCTCATTTTGAGTTTTTTGATAACCTTCCATTTAAGATGCTTATCACATTCTTTTCAATCTAGACTTAAGATGCTTCTTAAGGTTTTATGTATCTGGATTATGGTGTCAGTTCTCTGCCTTATTCTTTGGGCTCTCCCCTGCTTCGAGTGTTCACAAAGTGTCTAGCTCCAGACTTTGGTCACTGGGATGGATTCTGGTTCTCATGGCATCTATGATTCTTTTGATACCTCTGACGAGACTCCAGGTGAGAAATGCTATCCGAAGTCTCTCTGGTCCCAGCATCAGTTCTTGTTATCTATTAAGATTCCAGTTGTGGGATTTGAGAAGAGAAATCATTTGGTGGAGTTATAAATTATCACTGAATCCAGATCTCTCCTTCTCCCTTCCTGCTCCAGAACAGTCACCACAGATGACTTCGACTTTGCTTGGGGAGCAGTGTCAATAGGAATAAAAGTGCAGGGAGTCTGAGACAAAGACTGACCTAAGCATTTAAATTAAAAAAAAATATGCTTTCCCTTATCAAGACACTGAATTATCTGAATCACCTTTGGTCCCCAGGACCACTTCAAATTGTTAGACAATACTACAGTGATGTGATAAATAGCCAAGCAATGGGACAACCCAGTTTTACCACCTATCCAGATTAGCTGTTTTAGGATGAGAGAAATCTTTACAGCACAGTCTCGTTCCACAGGCTTCCTGCATTCTGCCAGAGCAAAATTGTGTCATGTCTGAGCAGGACAAAGTCAGACCCTCACAAATGGTAACTGATCACATCTTTGAAGCACCCGGTCCAGTTAGCCGGAAAAATTCTGCTACAGGACTCCATGTAAGAAGGTTTGGAAGATGGTTGCCTTTTCTTTTCCTAGGTCAAGTACGTTCCTGTATGCTTTTCTAACCTTTCCCCTGATATCCAAGATGCTTCTGAAGATTCATAAGGAATCCTCCCAAGATCATTGTGGTTACTTCCTTCAGGACTAGGCAACACCAATTTTCCTTTCTTTTGGAATTGGCCAGGGGTAGTTGCCACAAGCACACAGACTGAATCTACTCACACAAGAACAAGGGGGTGTTTGATGCATCCTGACGTGCAGAAGGTAGTAATGGCGACAAGAAAATCTGCTGTTAGAAAATGGAAAAAGGTTTCTAGCAGGTGCCAGCAACATAGCAAATACCCATTCAGGGCAAGTGTTTCTCTGGTTTTACAAGATTTGTGCGAGCTTTTTCTGTGGCCGGCATTACTTCCTTGTATAGCTTTGTCTGCCATTTAAGCACTTCTACCCATGCATCCTGCTCTCACGGTATTCCCATATCAAAATATTTTTGAAAGGGGTATTGCTTAAGATATTTCCAAGAAAACCTAACACTTTATCCATTTGAACCATCCTTTCTGGCTGATTTAAGGTTCTTAATGTAGAAAACAGTTTTGCTGATTGCTCTGACCTCAGCAGGAAGAGTATTAGAGTTGCAAGCTCTTATGGTGGGTCAGCCTTATGTCATTTCTCACAGAAACTGGGTTTCCTTGAGAAATCATCGTTTATGCCTGAAGTGGTCTCAGTTTAAGTCAAACTATCCATCTCCCTCTGTTCTTCCCTGATCCCCAAATGAGGGAGGATATTTAGTACCAGAGCTGTTTGTAGACATCCAAGGTAAGAGCTTGATGAAACAAAATCTTTCACAACTTCCAGTTAGTTTATTTCTTGGTGTCCATTTTTCCTTACCGTTACCTTTGTCAAAGCAGACTATTTCAAGATGTTGTCCCAAGCTAATAACTATCGATCTGATGATGTCCATTTTCATTCTATCCTCAGGTGTTGGGTTCGGATCTGACTCTGCTGTTACTGAAGCTCGTGATAACCAAAAAGCTTTTGAGCTTTTCCCTTACTCATAATTCACCAAACCCCTAGCATACCTCCTGTCTCTCTTGCCGTTTTTCTCTAAAGGACATGGTCTGCTTCATCTCTAAATTTTTCAGGTAAGTTATATTTTTTGTATCAAAACTTTATATATTGCCTTTTTCTGTTATTCCCTTGTCCTTGTACATATAGTATATCTGTAAATACTATCGTTGGTACTACTTCCACTTTTCCTTTATAAGTTAGTGTATTTTTAATTACCGTTGTTGGTAATTCCTTTTTTTTTTTTTTTTTTTTTTTGGCAGGAAACACTCGTATTTACTTTTCTCCTTTTGTTGTAAGAATGGCTGAGAAAGGCCCTTCCGATCTTTGCATTTATTATTTAGATCTGCAGCACCTACAAAGAAGACTGTTCTGTCTGCCACCGTTTTAATCCCTGTACTTTAGTTGACCGGGAAAACAAATTAATTTTGAAAGATTTGTTGCCTTCTTTCGGAGAAGCTATTACAGAGGCTCAGTCCCCCAAGCTTAAGTCCAAGGAGTCCAATCTCCTGTTGCTTCTCCTTCCTTTGCTCTGTCTTCTGAGCCTTCTGGGAAGAGGACTAAATCAGATTCGAGGAGGTCTCAAACCTCTTCCCCCTTGGATCCAAAGAAAGAGTATGTTGGATTCTACATCCTCAGAGCGAACTACTCTGGATCCTGTTGTCTTGCCTAGGACCCGATATTCTTCATTGGTTGATCCTGTAACTTCTTGGCCGCCTTCCCCCTTTATAGAAACTGCCATACAAAGTCGCCTTCACTGGCATCGTCTTGTTCATCCAGGCGTTTGACTGAAGAAGATGTGAATCAGATGAAGTTTGTCAGCGCAGATCCTGATGGGTGTGTTGCTGGTTCCTACCATTTCTAGTCAGGAGGCCCATCCATCGACCAGTCCACCACCTTGGACTTCTCCTATTTCCTTTGGTTGCTTCAGAGTCCCTGGTTCAGTGTCTTCTGGGTCTCTCATGCTTGGATCCAAAGATAGCTTTATCTGATCCAAAGCGAACCGAGTGCCCCAGCTCCAACATCTCCAGGTCCAGAAGGCTTTCTCAGACAACACTGCCTTGTTGGGTCCAAGGTACTGTGATCAACTCCAAATATGTCAGAGCTGCATCTGTGTCTTGGTGTCTCGGCACTGGACATCTTTGGTACGATTTCTTCCTTAGGGAAATTGCTTTTGGGGCAAGAGGGCAGTGGTCCAGAAGAATCCCTTCTTGGTGCTGAGGTCTTCTACTTCACTGGGGCGAGCTGCCTTTGAGGATGTGTAGAGCGTATTCTTTGCTCTGTCAGGACTGACTGATCAACCTCCTCAGATCTACAGTCCATCTTCCAAATGTCTGTGTGCTTTGGAGCCTCATCCTTCGACACCACATGGACAGCCAGCTGGAGACCTCTAGTCCATCCAGCAGGGTTTCCCTAGTCTCTTCTAACATTTACCCGTAACACCCCACCGAGGAAGTCCCTAGAAAGAGAAAGTACAAGAGGAAGCACTTGGACTTGCTACAAGTCCGTCACTGAGGTTACAGACTTCGGTGAAGGGTCCCCACGATCACCTCCAGAAGATGTCTCATTTGGAGGTATTCTTAAGATACTGTAACAGAGAGGTGGTTGGACCCCCAGCAACCCTTCACATGAGGAGTTAGTATTTCTTGAGGCCTTTAGAGCTAGCCCGTCTACTTCCTGGTTACTCCGCCTGCCGATGAGATCATTGATTTGGTTTCTGATTTAACTGAACCAATACCCAAAAGGCCGGATAAGATTCTAGTTCCACCTGCGGGGAAAAAAATTTTAGGCTAAAGTGGTGCCCATGGATGCCATGATCATGGCAGTGACCACCAAGAAGGAGCTTGCTGAATAGAGTTCCTCTGTTCATTCTCTTAACAGGGAGTCTAGGGTGATATGTTTGGGAAGCATGTCTATGCTTTAGCAGCCTTTGCTGTTAAGTCACTGAACTATTTGGCACATTTTACTGTGTTGCAAAGGGATTTGATCAAAGAACTTTCAACTTCCCTTTTAGCGACCATTTCCGCTGAGGCCTAATCGTCTGGCTTCTCAGTTGGCTATCCTCCAGTCTGTCACATTCATTCTGAGGCTCATTTTGCATGCAAACGAAGGTGCTTCAAGGGCAGGAAGTTCAGGCAAATCCATTAGGAGCCATGCCTGGATGCGCTTATGTGATTTTTTTGCGGAGCCTTTCAAGACTTTTTTTTTTTTTTGTCACTGCTCCTTTTAACGGCACTTCTTTGGCCCCCAAAGTGAAGGGCACATTGTCCAGGTGTGAGAAGGATGGAAAGGCGCACTCTGCTGTGAGCATATGATTTTCAATCCCTCAAAGATCCTTTTCTAGGCATCAGCAAGGTGGTTGGAAGATCTTTCAGGAAGTACCAGGGTCCTTCTCAAGCCACACATGGAGAAAGTTCCCACAAGGTCAGAGGGGGAACTCCAATGATAGCCACCCCCGTGGCAGAGGAGGCCAACAAAACCAAGGGGTCTGGAGATTCTTTCTCTGACGGACCCTACCAGCACTCCTGAAAGGAGGCTCGATTGTCCATCTCTGGAGGCAGTTTGGTGTCGACACCCTACCTGCACCATTGGCTAGGCATAATAAAATATACTTTGGTGCAGAGGATTATTTGTAGAGGTTATATAATGCACTTTTCCCTTCCATCTCTAACTCTACAAAAAATTCTTGATGTTCCACCCATTGAGAAAGAAGCAGCATTACAAATAAAAAAGCTGCTAGAGAGCGTCCTCCAAGAGGTTCTGCCAGACCAGATAGACTCTGGAACTTAATCAAGATTCTTTTTAGTGCCAAAGAAAACATGGGACTGGAGAACAATTTTTGATGTCACCAACTTGAACAAGTCAGTTCACACACAGTTTTGGATGGTCACAATTCAGTCCATTCTCCCTTTTCTGGGCAAGGATTACTGGATGTGCTCAGTAGACCTTCAGGATGCGTACTATAACATAAAGATGATCAGAAAATCCAAAGGGTATTTAGGCTTCTGGCCAGGAGATGGTCATTACCAGTTCAGAGGTCTGCCCTTTGGCCTCACCACAGCCCTCAGGGTGTTTACCAAATGTATGGCAGTAGTAGCAGTTCACTTGAGACTGCAGGGATTCTGTGTGTTTCCATGTCTAGACAACTGTCTCATTGCCATGTCTAGACAACTGTCTCATTGCCATCATGACCAGTCACCTGTTAATAAGGGCAAGAAATCCAGGTACTCAAAATTTGTTCTTGTCTGGGAATAACCATAAACAAGTTTCGCCTACAGCCAGCTCAAAATTTGGAATTCATGGGAGCCGTTTTCAACACTAAGCCCGTGATAGTCTGTCCTCTTGAGAGAGGAAGAGAAGCTATCAGATTTCTGGTCAGAAAAATAATTTGCAGTGCCAAGATTTCAACCAGTCAGAGTTAATAACCCTAGTACCTCTAGCCAGATTTCATATGAAAATTCTTCAATGGATATTAGCAAGACAGTGGTTGATTCTTTACTAATGTATGTCAGCACAAGTAAAAATCACTCTGGGATGCAAGAGAGATCTCTGGTGGTTGGTTCAGTCAGGTCAGGTTATACAAGGCCATCCATTATTTCTCCCTCAGCCCAAGCCATTATGACCATGGATACCTCACAATTGGAGTGGGGCGACACATTCTGGGAAATGTGGTCCAATGCACTTGGTCCTCCAAAGAGGCCAAATTGCATATAAATCTCTTAGAGATGAGAGCAGCACTCTTAGCATTACAAGCCCTCCAGAATGCCCTCCCTACAGGGGCAGTTGCTGTTCAGACAGACAATATTTCAGCAGTTTGATGCATCAACAAACAAGTTGGAATCAGATAAATATCCCTTGTGTTGAAAGGCACTGAGTGTGGCAATGGGCAATTTCATCCAACTGCTTTCTTGTAGCAGTTCACATTCTAGAGAAGTCCAGTGTGATGGCAGATTAAATTGAGTAGGTCCATTCTTCTGCCTCACAACGGGTCTCTCAACATCAAAGTGACTTAACTTTCGTTAGTGGTGCCATCCTTGCTGTAATCTTTCTGCTTGTCCCATAAACAACAAATGCAGCAGCTACTTTGCCCTGATTCCCCCCACAGGTAGAATCCCCAAGGGATGCTCTACTTCACGATTGGCCTCTCAGTCTGGTTTATACCTACCCGCCAGTTCTATTCTGAAATTTCTGCAGAAAGCTGCCAGGTTGAAGAGCAAAGTCATCCTCCTTGCACCTTGCTGACCACAACAGGTTTGATTCCCCTACCACTTTGCCAACTTTGGATTATGGATCCGATTCCAGACTTTGTCACTCAACTGATGCTTCACCCAGCCATCTCAAACCCCAAGCTTTTACAGCCTCCTTTCCCCAGTTCCATTAATAGCCAGACAACTTGTGCTGTCTTCCCTATCTGCTGTATCGTTTTATCTTTCCATAAATCCTCAGCATGGAAACTCCATTCAAGTAAATGGAAAAGATTTGATCCGATGTTAATTTTCATTTTGTCCTCAACCTGTAGATTCGGTTCTGATCCCTCGGAATTGACTCAGCTGTACTTCATGAAAACCAAAAACTCTCGAGCTCTAGCCTTACCCCCAATACATTTAGTCACATTAATTCAGATCTTGTTTGCCACCTTGCTTCAGATGTGGTTATCAGTCTCTTGAGCTGGATAGGTGATGTATCTTTAATTTTTTTCCCCAATATCTTTGCCTATTTTGTCTATCCTTACCCTTTCCCTTTTTATAAGGAAAGTATTCTAGATACTATCGGTAATATCTCCTTTCTTCCCCTATCCTTTCCGATCTTTTATCTACTGATTTAGTTCTCCACTATCATCGTTGATTCTTTGCTTTTTTTAAACTTACTCCTTGTGGATTTAAAAAAGTTTTTTTTTATTTTTGCTGTTCTCTAACCATTACCTTTGAATGGGTCTGTTGCCTCCCCTTTTTTCGATGATGGATGGATGTGTGTGGGTGAAATCTGCTAGCTTTGAAGAATGGCGGGAAAGGATAAGCCTTCTGGTTTTAAACCCTGTTAGAAGTGTTGGCATAAAATTCCGTATTCAGGATCTCACTCTTGTGTGTGTATTGTTTAGGCTCTCTTCACTTGCAGGAGGATTGCTCTATTTGTCAGTCTTTCAGCCACATAGTTTTGGTTGAAAACATTTAATTATCAAAGGTAGTTTTCCCTTCTTGTTTGGGGAGGCCATATCTGGAGCATTGCCACTAGTGAAATCAAAGTCCAGAAGTAAGTCAGGCCATCTGCTTCCTCCTCTAGAGCATCAGAGAACTCCAAGAAGAGGAGTTGTTTGGCGCCAGCCTCTCCCTCCGTCACAAGCACCAAGATACCAAAAATTTCACTTCCGACCGCTTCTTCAGACCCAGCAACTGAATTGACCAAACCTTTGGCCCCGACAGATTTGTTGGAACAGATGCCATCATCTGTTGGCACGTTCATCCACTTTGCTCACTGAGGATGATGTGGAGAGATTGGTGAGGAAGATCCTTTGGGCTCATGGTGGGACAGGAGCATCCTCTTTGGATTAGCGACTGTTAACTTTGACTTCTCCTACCGAATTCCTCCTCTAACGTCTCCAGAGGTATGAGTCACCGGTTCCAAGCTGTCCGGTACGGACTGTGTCTGATCCCAAGATACCTTGGTCTTCAGAGTCAACATTTGCTCAATCTGAGCCGGAGACCTTTCAGAGCTGTAGCTTACCTGTCAGTTTAGAGGGGTTAGGGTCAGTTCAGTTTTTTTTTGAGCCTTCACTACACCTTGGAACTTCGGCACTGATAAGCTCTGTCCCAGCTACAGCCTTGGGGGGGGGGGGTTGTTCATTGGTTCAGGGACGGACTGTGGTTCCGAGGTCCGTCCCTTCATTTCCAAGGTGTCTCTGTTCTTAGTGATTCAGCCTTTGGGGCTATGGAGAGGGTCTTGGGCAACATCAGTCAGCAAGTCGGTTCATTACCCCTCAGAACCTGTATCTGTGTCACTGTTGTGCTGTGAGTGTCTGCTATTCTTTCTGCAGCAACAGAGGGTACCCAAGCCTCAGGCTATCCTTTCTTCCAAAACCTCTGCAGATTACCCCACTGAGGAGGTCCCTAGGAAGAGACTTCTAATGAGGAAGCACTTGGACTCCTTTGAAGAGTCCATCACTGAAGACATGGATTTCAATGAAGTCGAAGGGTCCCCCTGGTCACTCCTTGATTGTTTCCTTTGGAGGCATCCTAGAAATTCTTAAGCAGAGGGGTGATTGGAAGTCTGTAAACCCTTCAACGGAGGAATCTGTGTACCTGCATGCTTTCGGTACCTTCCCATCTACCTTCTGGGTGTCCTTGCCTGCTGATGAGCTCATTGAGTTGATCTCTTGCTGGACGGCGAAGGTGCGTGACACCATTGAGCTGATCCCCAAGAGACTAGGCAAAATTATCATGGTCCCAGAAGGCAAGTCTTTTTGGACAAGAGTGTCTGTGGATGCCATGGCGGTAGCAGCAGTTACGAAGAAGGAACTAGCAGAGAAGAGTCCTCTGTCCATTCTCCCAACAAAGAGTCCCAGTTGATGGATGGATTTGGGAAGTGAGTTTGTCATCGACCTTTTTTGTACAGTTCTTGAATTACCTGACTCACTTTACTAGATTGCAGAGGGATCTGATTAAAGAACTTTCATATATCTTCTCTGGAGTGGTTTATGAAGAGATCAGTGATTTGGTTACCTCTCAGTTGGCCACGCAGACATCCATATCCAGTTCTTCCATGAAGCTCATTTCACATGCAGCTGAAAGAACTACTAGAGCAACGGGTTCAGGAGTTTCCATAAGGAGGCACAGTTGGATGCGCCTATGTGACTTTACGGAGCTGTTCAAGTCTGTTCGTTAGTGCTCCCTTTGATGGCTAGTCCTTGTCTAGCCTTACAGTCAGACACACTGACAAGGTGCGAGAAGGATGGTAAAACCCTTTATGCCATCTGCATACATTTTTACACTCCTCAGAGACTCTCTCCTAGGAATCTGTGGAAAAATGGTTCAGAAAAATCCAAGTGTTTAGCCAGGACACATGTGGTAGTGGTTCTCCTAGGAGCAGAAGGGGGGAACTCTAATGGAAGATGCCACGAGAAGGCTCGCAGGATCAGGGTTTTTTTCCTTCTCTGGCAAACCCTTCCAGCACTGTTGAAAAGGAGGCTCGATTGTCCCCATCTGTAGGCAAACCCTTCCAGAACTCCTGAAAAGAGGCTCAATTGTCCCCATCTGTAGGCAATCGAGGGTCACTTATCCCTGTACCAGAGAGCCTGGCTACAACTCCCTTCACATGTGTGGGTGCAGAGGATCATTTCCAGAGGTTATAGTATACTTTTTCCCCCCCTTCCTCCTCCCTCATCAAAGAATTTGAGGCATCCCATCCAATCAGAGGGAACAAGTAGCCATACACATATGGAAGCTTTTAGAAAGAGTCATCCAGGAAGTCCTACCAGACCAGAGTGAGTCCAGATATTACTCAAGATTCTTCTTACTGCTGAAAAAGGTAGGGGACTAGAGACAAATTCTTTATCTCCGCAACCTGAACAAGTTTGTTTGAAAAAAACAAATTCCAGATGGTCAGGGATCAGTCTATTCTTCCCTTTTTGGGAAAGGATGACTGGATGTATATGTACTCTATTTTACGCATCCTGAAGGTGTATCCTATAAAGATGAATAGGCACTACAGAAGATTCTTAAGCTTCCGGCTGGGAGCCTGTTACTACCAGTTCAAAGTTCTGCCCTTTTGGTCTCACTACAGCCTCCAGGGTTACCAAATGCATGGCAGTAGTAGCAGCTCAATGGAGACTGCAGGGATTCATAGCGTTGTCTTGCTTAGATGAATAGCTCATTGCTGCCCCAAACAGGCATCTGCTCATTTTGGCAAGAGAAAAAGTAATTCAGACGTGCTTTACTAGGAGTAACCATAAACCATGAAAAGTCTTCTTTAGAACCAAGTCAAAGTCTAGAATTCATAGGAGCACTACTCGATACAAAAAGCAACTATAACCTCACTTCCCCTCCCCAGAGTTCAGACAGTAAGATCTCAAGTGAAAAATATGGTTTGCAGTACCAGAATCTCAATCTGCTTGGTCCTTTCAGGATTTGGGGTCAATGGCGGCAGCCAAATTTCATATGAGAGACTTCTGTGGTCGATATTTCATCTTCCTTTGCCTGCTCTGATAGGATTTACCAGTATATGCAAGAGAGAGATCTTATGTGATGGATTCAGTCACGAGGTTCTACAAGGCTGTTTATTGTCCCTTCGCAGCTCAAGGCCATTGTCATCAAGGATGCTTCCTAGCTGGGGTGGGATGGGGGACATTACCTGGGAAGACAGTCCAAGGCACATGGTCCCCTGAAGAGGCTAATTTGCATATCTGTTTGGTACATCAATAAACAGATCTTATCCCCTTTGTCAAAGAACTGTGGGTTTGGCAATGGGTGATCTCTACCAACCACTTTCTTGTAGCAGTGCATAATCCGGGAAGTCCAGAGTGTTAGCAGACAGACTGAGCAGGTACATCCTACTACCTCGTGAGTGATACGTCAACAAGAAAGTGATAGAATGGATTTTCTGATGCTGGAGCCAACATTGCTGTGATCTTTTCGCATCTCCCCTTTACAAGCGCAGTAGCTACTGTACCTACACCCCCCCCCCCCTTTGCAGGGGAATCACCAAGGGTTGCTGTTTTCCACGATTGGCCCTCCGGTCTACTTTACTTATGCTTATTCCCCATTTCCTTTGATTCCAAAGTTCCTACAGAGTGCTGCCATGTTTAAGAGCAAAGTTATCCTCATTGCATCTTTTTTGGCTTCTGGGTCATTTCCCCTTCTTGTGACCTCATTTAATTCCACAACCCTGGATTCAGCTTCAGATCTCCTGTCTTACTCAACAGGTATGATGCATCGAGACCTCCCCAATCTCAAGCTGATGGCTTGGTTTCTCATTTCCAGTAATAGCCAGACAATCTATGCTCTCATTTTTTGGCTGCCAGATTGTTTCTTCACTTAAACCATCTACAAGGAAACATGGTGGTAAGCGGAAAAGATTTGTACACTGGGCGCTTCAAATCAGGTGAAACCTTTCTATCCTGATTCAGTTCAGTTGGCAGCAATTTCTAATTTCGTTGTTTGATTTGATGGTTCCTCACTCACTTTTCATAAACTTTGTAAAACCTTTTTTGGGGTGACACTTCTAAGATCTCCGTTTTAATGACCAGACTCCTCTATGGGATTTAAATGTGGTACTGCAAGCCTTGGTTCATCCGCCCTTTAAACCTGCACATGACTGTTACCTTAAATTTCTTTCTTGGAAAACTTTGTTTTTAGTGGCCATTACTGTTGCCAGATGAGTTTCTGAAATTCAATCCTTGTCTCTTAAGCCCTCGTATCTGATTTTTCAAAAAGATAGTTACATTACGAATGAATGCGTCTTTTTTGCTAAGAATAGTGTTGAGTCCAATATTAACCATTCTGTCAATTTAACATTTTTTCCCCAAATTGTTCCAATAAATGTAATAAATATTCGCCCTTGTGTGGTGTTCATAGGCAACTGCATTTCTGTTTGCATAGAATAAAGGACATCAGAGGACATCAGAACTACAGATCAGTTATTTGTTTCATTTGTTGATGTGAAACTGATTAAACCAAAGTCATTCTAGCCTGATGACTTACTGGCTCCATCTCCTTTAAAACAAATTGGATGTCCCTTTACCAAAGCAAATTAGTGCTTATGCAACCAGGTCTGTAGCATCTTCCTCAGTTTTTCATTCAAGAGCTTCCATGGATGAAATATGTGCAGCAGTGACTTGGGCATCTCCTCATATTTCACTCATTAAACATTGGATTTGTTATCCAGAGGTGGAGCATCATTTGACTCAGTGGTACTTAGGAATATCCTTCCTTGAGTCCACCCAGGGATTTAGGTAGCTGGGGTCTCTGCCCAATCAGTTGAGGACAAAATGCAATTTGACAACATCAGATAAGGAAGTTGTGTACTCCCCATAAAGTTCCATATGTAGTCCATTTCATTCTCCCTCAACTCTCTACCCACCAACCCCCATCCTTATGTTTTTTCTGGAAAAGTAAATGGATATGATAGAATTTGTTTACTCTAAGCATGACCGCTCCAAATATAGCCTTGTCTAGCCTTTTTCTGTTTTTATTTTTGTGTATTTTGTGTAAGAATTATTTCTTTATGCTATAGCCAGCAAACAAGATCTGAGGTAATTGGGTTTGGAGCATTCTGGGTAAGGGAGAAGCTGAGAGTTCTAAGTTGACATGAACTTTTGCAATGGCCGGGTTGGATTCGACTGTTAGGATCCGAACCCGGCAGCTGAATGAAAATGGATGACGACACAGAACATTATGGTGATTACATATGTTTTTTTTGTAACCGGGAAGGGAGAGGGCATCAAACTTTATTTCTCTTTTTTTTTTTTTGTTTTCTTTTTTTAATTCCCTTGAAAGTTATAAAGAAGGACTTCTTTGTAAGCAGTGGATTTTAGGGAGAAAAATTATCCATGATGGGATATGACTCTGTTGCAAGATGTACATATGCTCATCACATATGCATAACTTATGACATTTTAGACCATCTGTTCATGTATCACCATGGAAACTGGCAACCCCCCCCCCCCCACACACACACCCCAGGTTGAAGGCACCCCAGCCATGAGCCAACATGGAGAACCACACAGTTCACTGAAGCAAAATTAATGGCTGCAACCCCATTGTTCATATATCTGATAAGTTGGAATGATTTGCAGAACATTGTACTAAAATTTGAAGTTGTTTGCAGTTGAATGCTACCTTATCTGGCATCTCTCACATATGCACAGAAAAGTCTAATATCACCAAGCAGGATTACCTAATTAAATTATTATTTATTGACAGGGTTGGTCCAGCTGGGCCAGAGGCCCGCTTTCAGTGGAGACCCAATGAGAAAAGCCCCAGTTACAAAAAAAAAAAAAAAAAGGATTACATAGGTAACACAACAGAAAGCAGCAAAACCAGGTCACACTGCCAAAACATATTGGTACTAACTTGATTGTAATCAGACACATTTAGATGATCCTAAGGAAAAAAATCACAATGAAATAAATAGAGGAACTGTATTTGATACATGTACAAACAAGTTATATCCAAGTGATCAGATTTATTGCCTAGGCTTTTATGGAAGGTATATTTGCTTTCAGGAGCTCAGAGTGAAGAAGCACCATTGGACAAAGGGGAAATTAGGTAGGTAGGTTCTACGCAGGGACAAGATTTGGTATTGAGAAGGTAAAGTTTGAGTTCCTTTTTTAAGTGTGTAGGGTGTATGATTGAGCGTATGTGTAGAGGAAGTTTGTTCCAAGTGTGGGCTATTAAGCAGTTGTATAGTAGTTTGCCTATGTTCTTCTTTGGATGATCTACATTCAGAAGTTGCTGGTTAGAGGTGCGGAGGGTTCTAGGAGGAGTGCAGGTAGATAAAAAAAAAAAGTAGTGAGAGCTGAACAGGATGAAGGTCTGTATAAAATGGTGTGTATAACTTGAAATTGAGGTAGCAGTAGTTGAGGGAATTCGAGCCATTGTAATGAGTTCAAGGCAAGGCAGTGATGGGAGTTGTATGGGGAGTTAGTAATGAATCTTGCAATTTTATGATAAGTTTGTTGCAGTTTGTTCAAGGTAGTATATTGGTAGTATATTGGTTAGTACTGGGGCTGCGTAGAGAAGTGTGGGCAGGAGAAAGGACTGTGCTAAGGAGAGTCTTAGCATTTGAAGTAAGAAATCTTTTGTTGTGATAAAGCAGGCCAAGTTTCTGGTGTGTGTTTTTGTTTGGATCTTCCTGAGAAGAACGAAAGCTGAAAACACCGACGACGAGAAGACCGATAACGTAAATTGACAGTCTGGAATCCTGGTGCTGAAAACACCGACATGCGAAACGAGAGAGACTGTGTGAGTATGCGATAGTGACTGACTTTAGGGTTAGGGTGCGGGTAAGTGTGCGATAGTGACGGACCTTAGGGTTAGGGTTTGGGTTAAGATTAGTGCGTAGATAGTTGGGTATGTAAGGTTTAGTGTAGGTTTGTAAGGTTTTTGGTGTGTGTGTTTTTTCAGAAATGAATTTGTTTTGTTGACCGTCAGGATTGTGATTTGTCGGGCATGTGAACTTTTGTGTTTTTCAACGGTCTGTGATCTCGTCTGTGTTTTTGCTTGTCGGTGTTTTGAGGTAGATCCGTTTTTTTTTTTATTCCTTGCAGTAAGCATAAGTTAAAATGTTAAGTTGTCAATCTCGCCTAGCCGAACCTCGGATCCGACTCTGCCAATACTAAAGCTCGAGAGCTAATTTACCGGCTCGAGGCAACCCTATATCCCATGATGCTAGGTGGTAACTACCCAGATCTCGTTTGCCGCTTAAGCTAGGGAGGTGCTCTTTTTACCTGCTCACAGGTTAGTGACTATATTTTCAATAAAATCTTGGTCTTCTCCTTAGTTTTCCCCTAGTATACTAATATAATCTTTAATAGGCTAGTTTCTTGGTTAATTTAAATTTTTAGTCCCTATTTTTTATCCCTTATCCCTGTCATACTCCCCACCCTAGGTTAGGCCTTAGGCACTTCCGTTTTATTCTCAATTCCCTCACAGGGATTCTTAGCTGTGTGAGTGTTCCCTCAGTATCTCTGTATCCCTAATTGTTGGAGTGTGTGTGTGTGTGTGTGTGTGTGTGTGTGTGTGTGTGTGTGTGTGTGTGTGTGTGTGTTTTCTTCTATCTTTTTTGTTTTTCCTTTTGACAACAATATGTCGAAGGAGACAAAGGTCTCAGGCTTCAAGAAGTGTGACTCGTGCTGTCGGAAGATGTCTGACAGACTGTCACACTTCTTGTGTTTATTGCCTGTGACCCCTGCACCTGCAGGACTCTTGCTCGTTGTGCCATGCATTCAGCCCAAGAGTCCTGCAGGAGCGCAGGAATAAATTGATACCAAGGGGCTTATTAAAGCCCGAAGGTTCTCCGGCTAAGTCCGTGCCGGGGAAGCCTTCGAAGCCACCTAAATCGTCGGCTCCGAGCTCTAAGCCTTCGGATGGTGGCTCACCTTCTGCGACATTATCGGCTCAGGCTGGAGCCGATATCTCTGTATTGCAGCTACCTGTATCGGCTCCAGCCGGAGCTGATACCTCTAAGACTCTGTCTTCTAAGTCTGCTCCGGCTGGAGCCGACGTGTCTACGGCTCCATCGGCTCCATCGACCCTGATGCCCTCTACACACAAGAGGTCCAGATGTCCATCTCTGGAGTCTATCCGTTTGGCTCCGAGGTCACCGTTACTCTCTGAGCGGAGCCATCGGAGCCATTCCTCTCGGTCTTCCAGGCTTTCCGATCATGACCTTGAGAGGGTGGTAAGCAGACTATTAAAGTCTCAGGCACTGGCCCAAATGCTTCACAGCCCGTCTCATCAGACAGCGGCTACGTCCATACAGCATACTTATTCCTCCTTCGACTCTACCCCAGTGTTCGGAGCCGGAGCTCCTCGGAGCCGTGACCGTTTTGACGTCTGAGCCGATACCTCCCCCTTCGGCTCTGTCGTCTGCTCCGATCTCGTCCATGGTGCCATCCTTGGAGGGATCTAGGCGCTTGGACACTCTCGCCGGCTCCGAGGGGGCGATCGGACCCTTGTCCGACACCGTTCTCCCTCTCCGAGCATTGGCGTTGGTGAGTTCGGCCCCAACATCGGCTTCGGAGCCATCCCTGTCGGTGCCGGATGGACTTCCTAGCTCTTCGGAGCGGGAGCTCTCTAGCTTGCCTGAAAGGGGCGCCTTCGAGGTCATGAGCGTACTGGCCCCAGTGCCTGCTCTACGGTCAGCTCCATCAGCTCCTCCTACGGTAGTGCCTGCTGATGTCTCTTCCCACTCTCTCGCCCCCGGCCATTGAGATCCAACGCCTCAGGTTTCCCCATTGGGAATATCCTCCTCTTCCAAGGTTTCTCCTGATCCGTCAGGTGAACCCCCGCGTAAGAGGACATGTAAGAGGAAGCATGTGGACTCCCCTGAGTCCGTCACATCTGATACCGACTTGGATGAGTCGGAAGAATCCCCAAGGTCCCCCTCTGAGGATGTCTCCTTCTCTGACATCCTTGAAATCCTTAAACAGAGGGGAACTGGTCTTCCCTTAATCCTTCCAAGGACGAGTCTGTTTACCTGGAGGCTTTTGGTTCTCGACCCTCCACCTCCTGGGTGTCTCCGCCCTTCGACCCCTTATGGACGTGGTGGCACGGAAGGCGTGGACGGCCCCTGACTCGATGGAACCCACCCCACGGAGGCCTTCTAAATTTATAACCGCCCCTTCTGATAAGCAATTTTTATCTAAAGGTGTCCCAGTTGATGCCATGGTGGTGGCGGCAGCCACTAAGAGGAACTGGCTGATCCTTCAGTGCCTATCCATCCGCCTAACAAGGAATCTAGGATAATGGATAGGTACGGCAAGCGGATGTTCTCGTCAGCAACCTTTGCCATGCGGTCGCTGAACAACTTATGCCACTTCACCTGTCTTCAAAGAGACATTCTTAAAGAACTGGGTGAGGTCCTACAGGATCCATCAGCTGCTGGGTCTCAGGACAAAATTAACTCACAGCTAGGAACCCTGAATTCCATTGTCAACTCCTCCATGCGGCTTATTTCATATGCAGCCGATGGAGCGAGTAGGGCCGCAGGCACAGGTGTGGCTTTGAGGCGTCACGCCTGGATGCGGCTTTGCAACTTCGCAGACCCCTTCAAGGTGTCTTTCACTAACTCCCCCTTTGATTGTTCAGCGTTGTTTGGACCTCAAGTGAAAGATACTTTGACCAGATGCGAACAAGATGGCAAGACTCTTTCTGCCGTAGGAGTCTGTTTTTCCACCCCATCTAGACCATATCCTAAGGGCCAAAAGGGTGGAAAAATGTGGTTCCGTAAATCACAAGGAGTCACGCCTGACGGAAGAGGTCAGTTAACCCCTAGAGGCAGAGGGGGGAACAACAACAACAGATGCCATCCAAGAGGCTTAGGGGGTCCGCAGAACCAGGGTAGCAGAGAAACCCTCTCTGACAAACCCTTCCAGCATCCCTGAGGTGCTGCCTGTCCACCTTCGGAGGCGGTCTGGGGAAGATTATCGCTGTACCCACAAGCCTGGCTCTCCCTCACTCAAGACAAATGGGTGCAGTCGATCATATCCGAGGGTTACAAAATCCCCTTTATCCAAACTCCAACGATTCAAATGGGGTCTCTTCCAGACGTTCCACCCAGTCTAAGGGAACAAGCAGCACTAGAAATATCAAAGCTGCTAAAAAAAGAGAGCCATCCAGCCAGTCCCAGCAGACCAGCTAGGATCCGGAGTCTACTCAAAGTTCTTTTTGGTACCAAAAAAAACAGGGGACTGGAGGCCAATATTGGATATCAGCAAACTAAACAAGTTTGTAAAAAGAACGAGGTTCCGGATGGTCATGCTACAGTCCATTTTACCCCTTCTGGGCAAGGACAATTGGATGTGCTCAGTGGACCTTCATGATGCGTACTATCACATCAAAATGCACAGGCGCTCCAGAAGGTTTCTCTGCTTCCGGCTGGGAGCCAGTCACTACCAGTTCAGAGCCCTGCCCTTTGGTCTCACTACAGCCCCCCCCCGAGTGTTCACCAAATGTATGGCAGCGGTTACGGCTCACCTGAGACGTCAAGGATTCCAGGTGTTTCCATATCTAGACGACTGGCTCCTCACTGCCACCACCAGGCGTCAACAACTTCTAGCCAGAGATTACACCATCCACATTTGCAAAGAGCTAGGGGTATCTCTAAATTTCGAAAAGTCTGCCTTGTCAGTCTATTACCTTCATTGGCACCACCTTGGACACCGTTCAGCTGTCAGCAAAGTTAACAGAGCAGAGGGTCTTAGATATTCAAAATCATGTTCACATCCTCCTTCAGAACAACAAAATTCAGGCCAGGTATGTTCTGAAAGTATTAGGTCTTATGGCGGCAGCCATCACTCTTCTTCCCCTTGCCCGCCTTTACTTGCGGCTTCTTCAATGGATGCTTTTCTCCCAGTGGTCCTTCCAACAGCTCCCTATGACACACAAGATCTTAATAACTCTATCTTGCAGAAAACATCTATCTTGGTGGATGGTCTCCCCTCAAGTCCATCAAGGCAGACCTTTTACTCCTCCCCCCCAGTCGCCACAGTCACAACGGACGCCTCCCTGATTGGGTGGGGGGGGGGCATTTTCAGGGCAGGACAGTCCATGGCACATGGCAACCCTTCAAATGCCACTTGCCCATCAACGTCCTGGAGATGAGAGCAGTGCTTTTGACGTTGCAAGCCCTTCAAGACTCTTTCCCTGGGGGCTATTGCAATTCAGACGGACAATATGTCCGTAGTATGGTATATCAACAAGCAGGGCGGAACCAAGTCCTATCCCCTGTGTCGAGAAGCACTCAGACTCTGGCAATGGGCGATCTCTTCTCAGCGGTTTGTGATAGCAACGCATAACCCCGGGAAGTCCAGCGTCATTGCAGACAGGCTGAGCAGAGCTATTCTCATGCCTCACGAGTGGTCTCTCAAGCAATCGGTGACGGACAAAATATTTCGGAAGTGGGGGTTTCCTTGATGCGATCTCTTTGCAACACCACAAAACAGCAAGTGCCTCGACTTCTTCACTCTCTTCCCCCTACCAGGCCATCCCCCCAGAGACGCTCTAGTCCACGATTGGCTTCGGGGGCTTCTTTACGCCTTTCCCCCCTTTCCGTTAATCACACAAACGATTCAGAAAGCTACCGCCTTGAGGGCCAAGATGATCCTCATTGCCCCTTACTGGCCTCGACAGATATGGTTCCCTTTCCTGCATCGCTATCTTTTGGAGCAGCCTTGGCATCTGGATCCAATGCTAGATCTTTTGGCCCATCAATCAGGGCAGCTGCACCAATCCCTGCAATCTCTCAACCTCACAGCTTGGTTGCTCCACTTCCGTCCCTAGCCAGGCTTCCAATGATTTCAAATTCTGTCCGGGATATTATTGTAGCTTCCCTTAAGTCTTCCACCAGAAGGATCTATGCTAGTAAATGGCAATGTTTTTCCTTTTGGGCAAAGGCTAGGAACATGGATCCCTTCACTGCTCCAATACACTCGGTCTTGGATTTCCTAGCCGAAATCTTTCATTCAGGATCTTCTTCCTCCACAGTAAAAGTTCAGCTAGCAGCCATCTCAAGTTTTCACATAGGCTTGTCGGACTCCAGCATCATGTCCCATAAGCTTTGCAAGGCATTCCTCAAAGGTATCTTTTTACTCAGGCCTCCAATCAAAGACCCCCCACCACAGTGGGATTTAAACTTAGTTTTAGCATCCTTGCTTCTCCCTCCTTTTGAATCTGCGGCCTCCTGTTCCTTGAAGTTACTTTCCTGGAAGACACTATTCCTAGTCGCCATTACATCTGCTAGGAGAGTATCTGAACTTCATGCCCTCTGCATTCGCCCTCCGTATTTAGTGTTCCACAAAGACAGAGTTTCTTTAAGAACTAACTCGTCTTTTTTACCCAAGGTGGCTTCTCAGACAAATTTAAATCAATCTATTGATCTTCCAATTTTTTCATAATTATTCAAACAGGGCGGAGCAAAAACTACATTGTCTGGACATTTATCGTCAGCTCCGCTACTATCTGGACAGAACTAAACAATTTAGGAAATCTGATCAACTCTTTTTATCTTATGCTGAAACTAAAAAGGCTCTTCCGGTATCCAAAGTAACCCTGTCTAGGTGGCTGTCTTCTGTTATTACCTGTAACTCAGAGGTAAAGAATTGCCTTCTAGGCCAAGAGCCCATTCAACCAGAGCGTTGGCTACATCTACAGCCTTTCAAGCTAGATAACCAATAGACACTATCTGTGCGGCTGCCACATGGGCCTCTCCTCATACCTTCGTTACACATTACAAATTGGACATGGCCTCCAGAAACAGGGCAAATTTTGGTTCCACCGTTCTCAAGAGTCTGTTCCAATGAGCCACCCAGGATGAAGGTGCTAGGGACGTGGTCCCATCCAGTAAGAATGAAGGCGAGATTGACAACTTAACATTGAGAAGTTATGTACCTATAACGAAACCAATCCAAACAGTCTGCTCCAAACGGACTCCAAAAGCACCAGCACTCCACTAATCCAATATAAAACGTATTTCCTTTATTAACACACACAGGTTAAAAAGTTAAGCGCTTTCATCTAGTTAAGACTTAATCAGAACTGCTTTCTTGATCCAAATATTCACCTTATAAACTTTTACAACATCACATGATATTCCTACTATTGGTTTTTAAAGTGCTAGTGCAAATATAAGTTCCTTCATCAAAGATAAATGTTACATACATTTCCATTTGTTACATTTGTTTATACATTTGTTTTTGCATTTGTTATTGCATTCCTTCCCTTAGTAAAAACCATATGAATACATGCATAACAATCATTAAATATTCTCAATACTTAAAAATTACATTAAAAATGTCATAAAAAATGACATAAAAAATGACTTGAATATTATTTAAAATTGATTAAAAATTCCTTTCATATAAAGGATGATATAAATTCATCTTACATATGTTCTAAGTGTCTAAAATGGGTTTAATCGATACATGTTCGTTGATTCCAGGATATACAGATGCGTTCAATTTAATTTGCCACCTAACCTCCTTGTCACTAACTTTCTTTTTTATGTCCCCACCCCTTATGTTCATTTTTACTACTACCAAGATTCCAAATTTAAACCCGGGGCATGTTTCATTGTCTTTAAGATGTTTCCAAAGGGCATTGTTACTATCTTCCTTCTTGATACTGTACGTATGGTCGTAGATCCTATTCCTCAAACACCGGGTGGTCTTCCCTACATAAAAGCATGCACACACTGTGCAGGTAGCTAAGTATACCAGGTTGGTAGTTCTACAATTCCCCTTCTGATAGCATATTCTAGTTTTATTATAATTGAACAACGTAGTTTCCTTATTTTCCGTAATATACTTACATTGTTTGCAAGTACCACATTTGGTGGTACCACATCTCTCCAATAAGTCTGATTTCTTGACAATTTTCCTTTCCAACAGTGCCTTCATATTGTTCCCCCTCCTAAGGACAAAATGTGGCTCCTGCCCCACTATTTTGTAAATTCTATCATCTACTTTCAAAGTATTCCAGTTATGATGGATGATTTTCTTAATATCTCTGCTGAAATTGTTGTTGTAAAACACATGCCTTACCATACTTGTTTAGTGTTTCTTCTTTATTATTATACTTTCCTTCTCCGTCAGCTCCTATTCCTAAACCCACACCTAATAAGGGTTTATATTTTATTCCCCATTGTTCTCTAACATACCCTGTAACATCTTCTATCATATCTCTCAGGTATCCTCTTTCCGTAAAAAAAGATGCTATTTTTGCAAATTCTCTATCCACTTCCTCCACTTCAGAAGTCATCATTGCCGCCCGTATACACTGTCCCTTAATAATATTCTTTTTCTGGGCCCAGGGATGGTTGCTCGAAAAATGTAGGTAGGAGTTACTGAATGTGTTCTTCCTGTATATATTGGACTTAAATTTTCCTTCCTTCAATGTTATTTGAACATCTAAATATGATATGGTATCTTCATGTTTATTCATAGTAAACTTAAAATGTTCACTACAGGTGTTTAAATAGTCATTGAACATTTCTAAATGGTTGAGATCACCCTTCCACAGAATAAAAATATCATCTAAAATACGAAAATAGCAAGATATATATTTGTACCAATGGGTGTTGATAATATATTCCTTCTCCCAATCGTAAACTACCAGGTTTGCATATATGGGGGCACATGCCGCCCCCATAGCCACACCCTTACACTGTTTATAGTATTCCCCTTCATACCAAATGTAGTTGTGGGCCAATACCTCTTCCATAAATTCCATAATCAATAATGTTTTGTCCCAAGAGACAGAATTGGACCACACTACTCTCCTGCAATCTTTGCATACCTTCCTCTCTCGGTATATTTGAAAAAAGATCTACAACGTCCATGGTTACCAACCATTTTACCCCTTGAGCTAATCTGGGTTCCAGCCTACCAAGAAAGTCCCATGAATCCAAAACCAAATGTGGAATTTTCTTTAGAATAGGTTTCAACCATTTATCTATGACCTTCCCAAATGGAAAGGTCTTAGACTGGCTCCCAGAAATAATGGGCCTAAAGGGAGGATCCCTCGGATCTTTATGGACTTTCGGAATGCCCACAATGGTACTAATGATAGGAGATTTTACCTTCAGAAATTGATATAAATTAGTATCTATCCTGCCCTCCATCAGTAAGTCTTCCAAGTGTAAATCTATTTTATGGTACCCTATGTTAACCTCATTGACAGAGGATAAGATGTACTTTCCAGAATGCAGTAAAATACTACTAATTTTGTTCCTATATTCATGGGTGGGATACAGCACCACCCCACCCCCCTTGTCAGGTTTCATGACTCGGATACCGTCATTCTCTTGTAATTCTCTCAGTATACCCGATTCTATGTACCTACCATAACGTTCCATGTTAGTTGTCTTCTCTCGCCTTCTTTCTTGCATCCCGCCCACCATCCCCCTAGCCTGGACAGACCGAGAGGTTTTTTCCCCTTCTTCCAAGGGACCTTATCTTGCACTATTCCAAGCTCAGACAGTTGGTCCTGGGGTAGATACAGCTTCAGGTAGTGATATTTGTGGAGTTCTTCTTTCTCCTCCTCCACCTCAGAGGGGAGACTGAATTGGCTATTGCCTCTTGGCTACCAAACGAGATCTGGGTAGTTACCACCTAGCATCATGGGATATAGGGTTGCCTCGAGCCGGTAAAATTAGCTCTCGAGCTTTAGTATAGGCAGAGTCTGAGCCGAGGTTCGGCTCCGAACCCATCCAGCAAGAAAGAAGGCGAGAGAAGACAATTAACATGGAACTTTATGGTAGGTACATAACTTCTCATTTCAGTTCGTCATCAGTAATGATGCCTAACAGTTTTGTGTGTGGTTCAGGTTTTATGATAGTTTTATTGGAGGATGTTATAGTATATGTGGATTTATAGTTTGAAAGTGAGCGGGGAAGAAAGAGCAAGAGCTTGGTTGTTTTTGGGTTAAGGATAAGAAGATTGTCAGATAACCATTTCTCTGTGGATAGAAAGGAGTTTTGAATAAGGGTGTAAAGGTCTGTAATATTGGAGATGGAGATGAGTGTAGAGTCCTCTGCATATTGTATAAGAAAAGATGGTCTGGTAAAGAGTTCATTTGTAAAGATGTTGAGTAGAAGGGGATCCAAGATAGAGCCTTGTGGAACACCCGTTGGAACAGATATATAGGGAGAGCAGGAGGAGAGCCATTTGACAGATTGCTGCCTACCACAGAGATAGCTAGAGAACCTGGCAAGGGAGGTAGAAGATAGGTTGAGGTTATATAGCTTAGTAAGGAGGATAGAATGAGAGTCTGTATCGAAGGCTTTGGAAAGGTCAAAGAGGAAGCAGGATATTAGTTGATTATCAAGGGCTTTGGCTATGGGATGACTGAAAGATAGGGTGGTGGATGTGCTGAGAAAGGGACAGAACCCATGCTGAGTGGGAGTGAGAAGGTTGTGTTGGAGGAGGTGGTTGAGAAGTTGAGTGAATGCATTTCTCTAGTATCTTGGAGAGGGGAGAGAATAGCAATGGGACGATAGATGGATCAGTGGGGTTACTATCCCACTACATAAGAGTGGCAAAGAAGGATTTCCAGATAGCAGGAGAACTGTAGCTTCGTGTATAGATCTGTTAATGAGAATGGCTATAGGGTAGGCTATAGATTCTGCAGCAAGTTTGAGGAATGTAGGAGGTAGGTTAACGGTAGAGGGAGAACATGGTTTAAGTTTTAGAAGAAGAGATGTAATGTAAGAAGTTGACACAGGTGTAAATAAGAGAAGATTTTGGTTGTAGGGGTTGATGGGGTAGTGGTAGTTGTAGTGTTAGAGGGAGTGAGGTTTTGGATGGTGTCAATGAAGTGTTGAGTAGGGTAGCAATTTCTAGAGGAGATTTGGGGTAAGGTGAGGGGTTAGAAGGGTTGTCAGGGTAGAGTATTTTGTTGAGTAGTCCAGAATTTGCAAGTGTTGGATCTGTTTAGTTGAGAAGAGTTGTAATATTTTTTGTCTTTAGTGACTAATTTCTTGTCTAGGTTATGTAGTTGTCTATATTTATGTAGAAGGGGAGTATGGCTAGATTTTAAGCCATGCCTTCCAGGTGCTATCCCTGTTGTGCATCAGTGCTGTAGTATCTTTGGAGAGCCATTGAGCATAGTTTAATTCTAATTTTCCTGGAGGGAGCAAAGGAATTAAGGGTATCTAGGAAAATGTTAAATTTACTGACCTCATCATCAAGAGGGATGTATTTAAAGATGGACAAATCAAAACTAGGTAGTATGGAGTTAAATTAGGTGGTGTTGAAGTTGGAGAGCTTATGACCGTCTCTGTATAGGTGGGGTTTGTGTGCCTGGGAGTTGTCTGAGGATAGAGGTGGGGAGGTGATCACTTAAGGAGTCAGGGTACATGGGCCATGGTAAAGGTGGGGGGAGTTAGTGAGTATCCAGTCAATAGTAGAGCTAGAAGATAAGTCTTTATTGAAACAGGTGGGGGATGTAAGCAGTTGATGGAAACCATGTAGGTTGATACTAGATTGAGGAGAGTTACTAGTAAGTTTGGGCCAGTCTATATTGACATCACCAAGAATGAGAGTTTCATAGCCTAAGTTACGGCCAAACCGAGGTAGGATATTTTCGAGGGCGAGTATATTATTTCCATGGGGGAATGTAGATGGAGGTGATAACAAATTTCTTGTGTGGATTTAGATGGCAGTTTAGGATGAGAAGTTCAACAGGATGGAAGTTGGGGATGGGGATAGTGACAGGAGAGAGGTTTAGGCTATCTGAGTAAAGTATGGCTAGACCACCATATTTTGGGGGGTTATGTCAGCACGATAGATGTTTTAACCAGGTGGCAGTATTTCACTGTTAGTGATGTGACTTGAGCCTAGTTTTGGACAAGGCAAGGATGTTGGGGTTTGTATGGGCTGTCCAGGAATGTAGCTCTGAGATCTTGTAGACTTTGAATATTTATAGAATATATGGGTAGGTGTTTGAGCTGAAGTCGGTTGTATCTGAGTATGGGTATGGTTAGAGATGTGAGCAGAAGTGGTGGGAGTAGAGGGTTGATGAAACGACTGAGGACCTGTGTTAGGGTGGATGTCACCAGAGAGTAGAATGTTTGTTATTTGTAAGATGTGTGAGTGGAGTATATGTTAAGAGGAAGATTATTTTTTTGTTTGGGTTTGAGGGTAATTGGTTGTGAAGGAGGGTACATTTGTAAAAATTGGTGGAGGAGAAACTGAAGGAGGGTACATTTGTGAAAATTGGAGGAGGAGAAACTGAAGAGAGCTGGAGAGAGAGCGGAGTAGGAATTAGTTAATTAGTGTGTGAGATACAGGTGGGGGAACCTTTTAAGTGGGCTTGGGAGGTAGGACTGATTTGAATGAAATGAGGTTAAAGCTGAAGGGTATAAGAGTAGTGTAGTGGCAAAGAGCAGTTGCATTGTTAGGGAGATTGAGAGTTTGTATAGGGAGTGAAATTGAGTAGGGAAGGAAGTGTGGTGGATGGGGATGGAGTACAAGCAGTGGCGGCTGGTGACTTCAAATCAAAGGGGGGCTGCAGGAGACAGCTGAATGGGTGTGGCCAACTAGAAAGGGGAGGAGCTATGCTCAAAACCACAAAAACTAACGTTAATTAAATACGCTGCCCTGGGTGGCAAACCATCATTATGAGAGTCCAATCAAGACAAAAATAAGTGTAGATGAATAAAAATATTTCAATGCATTGGCTGCATGACAGCTTACTTAATATCTAGATGGAAACAAAAGGTTGTGAGGCATGAAAAAATCAATTACTTTTTAAATACATTACTGGAATGCCAGTCAAAATCAAGTACAAGAAAAACCAGAAGCACTCAACTCAAACCACTTCTCCTTGCACTGCAGTTCTAATTATAATTTATATTCAGCTTTATTAAAGTACCAAGTAACATGCTGAAAGTAGAAATCTCTGTGATGCCCCCACTTATAAAAATGTTTCTTATCCAAAAAAGACCTGCTGCCTGACAACTATCTACTTGTTTCATGGGGAAAACATGCAAGTAAAAAATGAAAAGCAAACAAGAAACAAGCTCAAGATACATTGCTTAAAGGATTACTGTACAGGTTATGGACCACACAGGATTGGCATTCTGTTTAGTTTACGGGTAAAGTCTGTAGAGATGACTGGAAGTCTCCAACAAGTGTAATGAGCTTTTTAAAATAATGGAATCCTGTCCTTTAATACCCAAGGCTTATACATTATCTAGTCAAGTATTTTCTGCACGGCAACAACAGAAAGGCTTTCAATGTTGGCAATTCTTTAACAGTATGCTTATTAAAGCTTACTTGCATCTTACGATCTCCGACAAGCTTACCTTATGGTCATTAAAGCATTGCTACTTAAACACAGAGCAACAGGCACTTTGAGTAATAAGCATAAATCAACAGTACAAAAATATGACAGAAACCAGACCTTTCTGCAAAATCAAGGACAGATGAAAAGCCACTGTAGTACTTGTGTCTACCTTGGATGGGGGGGCACTGCACTGCACTGCACATTTACACTGCATAACTACTCCTTGTCTTGCTTGGACACATCCAGAGTCGCTACATGGTGGAGTGGGGTGCAACAAGTATGTCACAATTTGAAATGTCTCTGGCTGACTGTGATGGTCCTGACACATTTGTCATACCTCTCAACCTCCGAGCAAGAAATCTGGACAAAGCCATACACAGAAGTGGGAATGCCCAAAAATAAGGACAATTTTTAAATATTGCTCTAATAAACTTAGTAAGATAATAGAATAGGTCTTGCATTAGTATGACTTTTCTGAAGGGTATAAAATCTGAAACTCAAATGTCTGTCATTATTTTCTAACTTCAGTCTTTAGTGATTTGTCACTAATTTGCCAAAAAACACAATTTTATGAAAAATGGACCAAATGTGATGCAAAAATATAAAATAGCCACACAATACAGCTGGGAACCTGTCAAAGAAGGGACACTTTAATATTAGTACTGCTAACTTGAGCAGCTGACAAAATAAAAGAATCTACATGCATTTCAAGTAATCTATAACTTTGATTATTATATTACAGTTATTTCTTAATTGTAAACCCTCCATGTTTTCTTCCAAAATTGCTATTTTGCGGAGGGATTATTAGGGGAAGAGCAACATTTTGAGCCAAAATCGGGGACAGTTGAGAGGTTGGCTATGCCTAATTCTAAAAAGCAATTTATTTGCATGTACCTCTCAACCTGTTAAAGCAGTAAATCTGAACAAGGCCAAATATATTGGGGGAACATATAAACAGTACTAAAAATTGCTCTTGTATAAATTGAGACAGTTGATAGAATAACAGTTCTTACTTTAGCATGCATTTTTCTGAAGGTTATGAAGTCTGAAACTCAGTGTATCATTATTTAGTGACTTAATTTCTAAATGATTTGCCAGAAAACTACAAATTTTATGAAGAACAAACCCAAAAATAAGAAGCAAAAATCTATTCATTCTTTGAAAATCTGGACAGTTGGGAGGTATAGTTCAGCTGGGCCTGTCTGAGTTTGCTGCCCTTCCCCCCTGACAAAATCATGGTTGAATGGAGCCTCTGCAGCCATTCCAATGAACCATTACTTGGCTATTTCACTCCATTCACCATAAACATTAATGTGCATACTACTTCTACTTCTATGATGAGTTGGACTTAATTTGAAAGTTTTATTTTGTATTTTACAGCACAAACACTAAGTCGTCTACTAAACAAAGCAATGCAGTCTCACAATGAAAACTTAGCATTAAAACTTCTCTGCCCTTGAAACTCACATTCATTGAAACCGCGTTGAAACACACATTCAAAAAAAAAACATTTTGCCAGTGGCAGATAAAGATTAATTTTGGGCCGTTTTCAAATCATAGGCCCCTTGCATATGAAACATACATGTGCTCTTTGATACACCTTCCTCATTGTACTAAATTATATTCCTTGTACAATATATTACAGTTGTTAGAGGGCATTTTAAATTTGTTTTGAACATTTTCCAGTAAGCAATGAAACAAAACGCATGTAACCATAATGGCAAAACTGCCCAGTTCAGAACATTTATCATAAAAGTCTACTCAGTCAGCCATTATTAGTAAATATGCACAATTCTACAGTCCACCATTATCAGTAAATATGCACAATTCTACAGTCCACCATTATCAGTAAATATGCACAATTCTACAGTCCATTATATCAGTAAATATGCACTATCTCTGAAGAAGTAAGTCATCTAAATAATTCCACATTAAATAAATCTGTAACTAATGAAGAGGTTGCTGCTAGCAAACACCTTTATATTTCATGGTTTCATCGAAAAATAAAGTGTCTGTTGCCCCTCAGGAATAAATTGCCTATATTACATTAAAAAAATGATAAGCTAGTAATATTGCAAGAGGAAATGGATGGCAAACTGATAACGGACTCATAGTTAGTATTTTCACCAAGGAGAACATTCTCAGTATGGCAGCGTCCACCCCTTGTGGGAGTAGAGCCCACAGCCTTCTGCATCAAAAGCAAGTACACAACCTGTTGTGCTATTAACAAGGCAAATCAACTTCACATAAGCAACACTAAACTTCTGTTCCCCTGCAGCTCACAGCTCCTTGTAAAATCTACTCAATACTCAACTTCGCAGCACAAGAAAACTGGAAAAAGCCAAAATGTATTGGGGGGGGGGGGTCAAAAGCCCAAAAACCAGGGACACAAACATTGCTTGTATAATCTTGGAAAGTTGCTAGAATAAAATGCTGTGTTACCACCATACATTTTACTGCCAAGGTCCCTGTGCAAAACTGTCAGAGCAACATACCACTACGCCAAATCAGCTGCTTTGTAAAAGAGAAAGACTGAAATTTAAATGGCTATCATTTAGTGAATTCTGTTCTCACCATAGCTGTCAACCTCTTAGTACAAAACACCTGGACAAACCCAGTAATGAGGGAATACAGCCCTCAAACATATTCAGTGAATTCAGTTCTTACTATAGCTGTCAATCTTAACACAAAAAACCTGGATGAAGCCAATAATGGGGGAATACAGTCCCAAAAATTGGGACAAATTTCAAATATCCATGTTATAAACTTAGACATCTGATAAAATAAACAATTTTGTGTTACCATGTACTTTCTGAAGAATATGAAGTCTGAAATTCAAATGCCTTTTATTTTTAAACATATAACCAGGAAACTAGTCTGACTTGGAACAAAAGACAATTTTCAACAGAGCAGAGATAAACTCCAGACACATCTTTATAAGATATTTGGACATGCAGACTCCACACAGAAGGCACCCCAGCCAAGAATCAAACCAGAGAACCTATAGCTGTCGGGTAGCAATGCTACCAGTGCACCACTGCACTACAGACTTTGTAAGGAAAAATGTAGACAGAAACCACAGATTTTATGAGGAACAGAACAAATATGAGGCAGAAATCTGCAATTTTTTTTTTCAAACTGGTGGTGGATAGGGAATTCTGGTCCTTACCACCTGCATCCAAGGTACAGGGTTCAAGCCTGAGTATTTCTACCCACCACCATTTGTTCTTTCTAGCGGCTACCACCAGTAT
>NC_056728.1:1804507377-1804564877 GCF_019279795.1 Protopterus annectens
GTATCAGTACTAGAAAGCAGTAAGCAACGACAATTAAGCAAAAAACAAACTTTGATAGGCATCCGTAGCAGTGGTAAGGGTGTACAGTAAAATTCAAAAACAAAATTCACAGTCAGCAATATCATGCAACTGAAATAAGAGTTAAAATTGTAAAAAAGAATTATAGTCCAAACATTCTCAGATAATCAGCTAAGCATAAAGGTTAGTCTTAAGTAGTTACTTCATTTGCTCTGCAACCTGTGGGTATCGGATCCGAGCTGGCAGCTTTATAAGCTACAAGATCCGAGCTCTCCCCACTACCCATAATCCCCTGCCACTAACTGTATTACCCCAGATCGTTTTTGCCGTGGCTATAGACAGCTACTTTTTGAAGAGCTCCTTAGCTGACTGGTGAGATTGTTACTTTTTTTTCTCAAGAAAAAGCTTTTTCTAGTGTTGATTGTGGTGTGTGTGTGTTCAGAGACCTATAGTCAGTATAGTTTGTCAGATAGTTTTCCTTTTTTTTTGTGTAGTGTTAGCTTTTCTGTGTCAACCCTCCCCCACTTAGTGTTTAGGTGTGCGTGCATTGTGTTAGAGAATGGCTGAAGGGCCCAAGGCCATTTTTTCAAAATGTACTGTGTAGCCATAAGCTTTCACCTGCTGATGGCCACACTCAGTGCGTTTTATGCCTAGGGGTGGCTCATTTATCAACAGACTGCCAAATCTGTGCAGCCTTTAACCCCCAGGCACTTGGGGACAGGAAGAATAAGCTAATCCTGGTGGGCTTGCTTCCACAGGATTCGGCAGCTTCTTCCTCTCCCGCCAAGGCTCAGGCTGTCTCCACAGCCCCAGTGCCTTTTGTTCCCCCCGCTCAACCAGGGACTCAACCTCCCGCTTCAGGCTTGAGTTCTTGGGACTCTGGTGCCTCTTCCTCTATAGAGAAGATGCACAAAGATAAGGAGAGACATAGGTCTCATAAAAGGCGGGCTGAGACTCAACCCTCAGCCCCGCCATCTAAGCTAGCTAGCTGTCCATCGAGGGTTTCCGGATCCTCCCCCTCTCTGCTCTGTTTGCCTTATTTTTCGCTGGAGGAGTACCGGTCTCCCTCGAGGTCGTCGAGGCGACCCTCCCGGCCTGCCTCGACTACTTCATCTAGGTCGACCAGGAGCCTCACCGACGCTGATATGGATCGGATGATGCGACGATTCCTGCAGACCCAAATGCAGATGGGGTGCTCTTGCCTCCCCCCCCCCCCAGGGGTGGGGGGAGTGCAGCCTCTGTCTTTGCTCTGATTACTCCTCCTCCAACCTGTTTTCGGGTTTTGGAGTCATTGGATCCGGGCCCTTTCGGAGCAAAGGTTTCGTCGCCGCCGATAGTTCCGGTCTCTTCGCCGACCATGCCCTTGAGTGTTTCGGATCCGAGTTCTCGGGGCCGAGGGCAGAGCGTCGGATCCGGGGGAGTTTATGTGTCTTCGGCGCCGCTGAGGTCAGAGCACACTTCTCTCTTGGATCAGACTGCATCGGCTCCGACTCCGGTCCCTAACTCGGTGCCGAGGAGATTGCTCTTGGAGCCTGGAGAGAGTAGTTCTCCTTCGGCTTTTGAGGTAGTGGAGAGGGTGCTGTTGAGATCTTCCAAGTCCCCGGTCTGGGCTTCAGATCCCCCCGCTGCATATGGGTCTCTCCTCCATCATCCGTCCATTGGGACAGCCTGCCCAAGCCCTCCAGCCTGTTCCCGTGGAGGAACAGGAAACCGTTGACTAGCCCTCCTCGGACAGTGCCACCGAGGAGGTCCCTCGTAAACGGAGGTGTAAAAGGAGGCACCCGGACTCCCCTGCGTCAGTCACCACAGACACTGATTTGGATGAAAGGGAAGGTTCCCGAAGGTCACCCCCCCCCCCCCTGAGGATGTCTCCTTCGGAGACATCATGGAGATGTTGCGTATTAGGGGGGGGGGTCTGCCCAAAAACCTTCCGCGGACGAATCCGTCTTCCTGGAGGTGTTTGAGGCAGGCCCGTCTACCTTTTGGGTGTCCCCTCCGGCTGACACCCTGGTAGACCTTATTACTACCAGGGAGTGGAAGGAGCCCGACACAGTGGACCCAATCCCGAGATGGCCCGACAAAGTCCTTAGGCCCCCCCATCAGATACAGTCATAGGCCAAGGGGTCTCCGGTCGATGCCATGTTGGTGGCGGCTGCCACGAAGAGAGAACTCGCCCAAGAGAGTTCTTCGGTACACCCTCCGGATAAGGAATCTCGAGCGCTGGACCGCATTGGGAAGCGGATGTTTGCTTCCGCAACCTTCTCAGTGAGGGCGCTGAATTATATGGCACATACCATTAGGCTACAGCGAGACTTGATTAAGGAATACGCTGCAGCCCCCCCCGGAGTCCATGTCGGTCGTGGACAAGCAGGTGTTTTCGACTCGTATGGCCACTCTGAAATCCATCTCCAACACGTCTGTGCGGCTACTCTCTCATGCAACAGAGGGAGCCGCGAGGGCCAGCGGAGCCGGGGTCATCTTGCAGCATCACGCCTGGCTCCGCCTTTGCGATTTCGCGGAACCCTTCTCGGGGTCCTTCGCGAATGCGCCCTTTGACGGGTATTAGCTTTTTGGCAAGACCTTTCACGAAATGCTGGTCCAAAGCGAGGAGGACGGGAAGACACTGTCTGCTGTCAGGGTCCGCTTCTCTAATCCCCAACGATCCTTTTCAAGGAATCAGAGGGGACAAAAGAAGTTTGGTTCCGCAAGTCTCAGCAATCCCATCCAGCTTCGGACCCCTCGTCCTCCAGAGGCAGAGGAGGACAAGGTGGATGCCGGCCCAGAGGCAGAGGGGGGGCTGCGTAGTTTCAGGTCTAGAGAGTCTTTCTCGGACAGACCCGTGCAGCAGCCCTGAGGGCTTACCCGACTGTCCATCTCTGGAGGCAGTCGAGGGGCGGTTGACTGAGCATCTGTCAAATTGGGAGTCCATTACGACAGATCGATGGGTGCTCCGCATCATATCCAGAGGTTACTCCATTCCCTTCCTAGGCCTTCCCCCTACAAGCAGACACCTCCCCGATGTTCCACCCGATCAGAGGGAGGCAGCGGCTTCGGAGGTTTCGAAGTTGCTAAGAAAGAGACATCCAGCCCGTCCCCCAAGATCAATCCAGATTGGGTTATTACTCCATGTTCTTTTTAGTGCCAAAGAAGACTGGGGACCTAAGACCCATCCTAGACTTGTCCGTTCTGAACCTGTCATCCCCAAGGAAAAATTCCGGATGGTCGCACTTAAATCAATTCTCCCCTTGCTGCAGGAGAACGACTGGATGTGCTCTATAGACCTCAAGGATGCATACTACCACATATTGATGGACAGACGATCCAGAAGGTTTCTCCGCTTCCGGCTGGGAGCCAGTCATTATCAGTTCAGGGTTCTTCCGTTCGGCCTCACCTCAGCCCCCAGGGTGTTCACCAAGGTCATGGCAGTGGTTGCAGCCCACCTGAGACTTCAGGGCATTCAGGTTTTCCCGTACCTAGACGACTGGCTCCTTACCGCCGCCAACAGGCATCAACTCTGCGTTGCAAGAGATTATGCTCTGACTCTTGCCCAGAGTCTAGGCATCTCAGTGAATCTTCAAAAATCCTTCCTTCGCCCCATACAAGTATTAGAGTTCATAAGGGCAGATTGGATACCTGTATTTCTCGAGCCTTTGTGACATAGGACAGGCTGAGCAGCTTGTCGCTTCAGGTGCTTACTCTTCTTCAGAGCCAGGCTCCTGTGGCGGAGTTAGTCCTGAGGGCACTAGGGTCTATGGCAGCGGCAATCGGTCTATTCCTTCATGCACGCCTGCGAATGTGGATTTTACAATGCGACCTCCAGGTTCAGTGGTCGCTATTACTCCACCCGTTAAGCTGTCTGGTCCCACTGAGCAGAGTTTGCAGAGACTCCCTTCTTTGGTGGCTTCACTCTCGAGAGCTGAGGCAAGGGAGACCCTTTGTGATTCCCCCGCCCCAAGCCACGTTTACCACTGATGCTTCTCGCCTCGGGTGGGGGGGGCATTGTTCGGGCAGAACCGTCCAAGGCACATGGACTTCCCTAGAGACCGCTCTGCATATCAATGTCCTAGAGATGAGGGCGGTGCTTCTAGCGTTGCAAGCTCTCCATGACCTTCTACCTCTGGGGACTATTGCAGTCCAGACCGACAATATGTCGGTAGTCTGGTACATAAACAGGGAGGAACCAGGTCTTATCCTCTTTGTCGAGAGGCTATGAGAGTGTGGGAATGGGCGATATCCACCAACCGCTTTCTAGTAGTAATACACATTCCAGGATCGTCCAACATATTAGCGGACAAACTGAGTCGGATAATTCTCACTCCGTACGAGTGGTCTCTTAATCCATCAGTTGCGAAGCAGATCTTCCGCAAGTGGGGTTGGCCTCGCTGCGATCTTTTTGCTTCTCCATTAAACACCAAATGCAGCGAGTACTTCGCAATACTTCCCTCCGAGGGGGAGACTCCCAGATATGCTCTAGTTCATGCTTGGCCTCCCGGTCTTCTTTATGCTTACCCTCCCCTTCCGCTTATGACCAAGTTCATAAAGAAAGCCTCTTGGTTGGGGAGCAAAGTAATCCTCATAGCCCCATTCTGGCCTCGCCAGATCTGGTTCCCATACCTGCGGTCTCAGTTAAACTCCCCCTTGGATACTGGAACCCATTCCAGACCTGATTTCACATCCTGCAGGATGTCAAACCCCGAACCTGGTAAACCTCAAGCTTGCGGCTTGGTTGATCCAGTTCCACTGATGGCAAGGACTCCCCGGTATCTCATCACCAGTGAAGGCCATTCTGGTAGCAGCTCATAAGCCGGCTACCAGAAAAATATATAATAGCAAATGGAAACGCTTCTCCATCTGGGCAACAGACAAGAGCCTGGATCCTTTTACAGTTCCTATTCCGACAATCTTGGACTTCCTGTCGCTGATTTTTCGGCAGGGAGCAAGTGTTTCTACGGTTAAGGTGCATTTAGCAGCCATTTCCCATTTTCATGTGGGAGATGGATTAGGGTCATTGGCATCCACAAAGTTATGCAAAACTTTCTTGCGATGCATCTTTCTCTTGAAGCCTCCTGTGAAAACGGTGGTGCCCCCATGGGATTTGACACTAAACTTGCAAGCCCTGATTGAGTCCACCCTTAGAGCCTGCAGCCTCGATTCCTTTTAAATTCTTGTCCTGGAAAACTTTTTTGGTAGCTATTACTTCTGCCAAGAGGGTTTCGGAACTCCAGGCACTGTGTATGAAACCCCCTTATCTCATTTTTCACAGGGATAGAGCGTCTCTCAGTACCAACCAGTCTTTCTTACCTAAGGTGGCTTCGGAATCTAATATCAATTAATCAATTTGCCCGTGTTCTTTCCAAATTTTCAGAATAAGGGGGAATACATATTGCACAAACTGGACGTACACAGGCAACTACGTTTTTACTTGCACAGAACTAAGGATTTTCGCAAGTCTGATCAGTTGTTTGTGTCCTTTGCAAAATCAGCCAGGGGAAGGGCCATTTCTAAAGTGACCCTAGCAAATTGGATTTGTCAGTGTATAGTTCAAGGGTATGTATCTTTGGGCAAACCAGCTCCTATAGGAATACACGCTCATTCTACCCGGTCCATCGCCAGCTCAGCAGCTTTCTGGTCCAGGGTTCCCTTGGACGACATATGTTCAGTAGCTACCTGGTCCTCTTCTCATACGTTCATTTCTCATTATAAACTGGATATGATATCGAGAAGTAGGGCTTCTTTTGGCTCCGCGGTGCTTCGGAATATCCTTCCATAAGGCTACCCAGGTTTATTGTCTAGGTAGCTGGGGACTCTGTCCCACAGGTTGCAGAGCAAATGAAGTAACTACTACAGACAAAGAAGTTATGTACTCTCCATAACGTTCCATCTGAGTAGGTACTTCATTTGTCTGCAACCATCCCCCTAACCTTTTCTCGGGTTTTCTACTGGTCACCTGAAATTTTGCTGTTTTGAGGTTAGGTCTTCAGTATACCTCTGTCGAGGTTATGACTTAGATTGGGCAAAATCGATCTGATATAATACAGTTAGTGGCAGGGGATTATGGGTAGTGGGAGGAGCTAGGAGCTCGGATCTTGTAGCTCGTAAAGCTGCCGGCTCTGATCCGAGATCGGATCCGATACCCACAGGTTGCAGACAAATGAAGTACCTACTCAGATGGAACGTTATGGTGAGTATATAACTTCTTTTTAACAAATTACTGACCAGTAATATGTATATGCAGTTAAAGTAAAAAAAATAAATTAACTGAATTAAATGAATAATGTTGCTTAAGAAATTACTTTGATTTTAGTGATGATGTGTTATGATACCATGGGAAAGTAACAGCTGAACAGTGTACACGTAAAGAGTAAAAATAGATGTCTTAAAATACCCAGTTTTGACCACAGTGGTAAGAAAATAATTTGTTATGCTGCATTTACTTATGCAAGGTATTAATGTTATTAAATCACACTCTTGATTGTATTATTCACTGGTGAGAGAGAGACCTGGCTGGAAATAGAGAATGCTGCTTGGAATTGTTGGTGGCATTCACTCCTTTATAGATGTCAATGTTTTTATAATCCCATGTAGCCAGTCAGAAAAACTAGTTTTAGGGTGGCCTAATGGTTAAGGTGTTTGCCTTACAAACACAAGGTGCAGGGTTTGAGTCTCACAAGGGATAATTGGCTAGGCTTAAAATGGCTCGCAAGTGCAGTTAGCCTAGTACTAACCTATGAACCTATGAACCTATAACCCAGTGTTAGCGACACAATAGGTTACACACACTTCTTTGGTGGAGAAAACTGTGAGTCCTATTCACACACCAGATAGCTAGAATGCTGACACTGCAGTGCAGCATAAGGGGGATGCTGCCCTCTGTGCCATCCGTTGGATGAGACCGTCAACAAGGCCCCATCTACCCAATTTGGCCCAAAATGTTAAACCCAGGAATCCTGAGGGTACACAGAAATAAAACCAAACTATGCAAATACACCACCAACTGATCAGGATCACCATGCTGCACCACATCAGCTGTTAAAACTTTGGATCTAAAAGAGTAGGTGTCCTTTATAAAATACATTTATTTTATTTATTTATTTAACATTTGTTGACCGGGAATGTCCGACTAGGTTCCATAGAGCCTGTTTTCAGCGGAGGCCCGGGGAGAAATGCTCCAGATGCATGTCTTTGGAATGTGGGAGGAAACCGGAGTACCCGGAGGAAACCCACGCGAACACAGGGAGAACATGCAAACTCCACACAGAAGGCACCCCAGCCGAGAATCGAACTGGAGAACCTCTTGCTGTGAGGTGACAATGTTAACCACTGCACCACTGTGCCGCCCATAATCTACATAATCTACATATTATACACGGTTTGCAGTTACAAAGTTAAAACTATTTTTCCATTATTTACAAGGATGTGCGAGTATGTACATTATAGATATACATTGTATACAAGTATTTATGTATATAATGTATATGTGTGTGTGTGTGTATATATATTATATATATATATATATATATATATATATTCAAGTCTGTATGTCTCTAATTTCTTACATCTATTTTTTCCCCTTTTTTTCCATATAAGCTTTATAACTCCCAAACAACAGGTTTCCCTTTAAATATAAAACTACTAAAAGAACAAATAACTGAACAACGACGACCAGGAAAGAATCGGTGAGTAACAGCTCTACTTTCTTAAAATTTAATAAACACAATCCAACTTCTCTAGCGCCTCGGCCACAGCCTTTACAGAGTAAAAAATGTTGTTTGATAAGAGACAGTATATATAGAAAAAACTATTAATTAATACAATTAAACAATTCATCAATTATAACAAGTTTAAAATGTTTAAAGCTACAATGATCAAATAAAACTCTGCCAGTTACATTCCTTATTCAGTCCATGTGGAGATAAAGTATTATACTTCATGATTAAAACAGATTCCTTTTGTCTCAATACATTTTTTTGAAGTCCAACATTATTAAATTGTAATGGCACATGTTCTAATATAGAAACTTTCATACAGTCCATATTGCCATGATGTTCATTGTTAAAATGTTCTGCAATAGGACTATTCATTTTCTTATTCCTAACATCCCTAACATGTTCTTTTATTCTATCTGATAAAGCTCTCTTAGTTTCGCCAATATAATATTTTTTACATGAGCACAAAATAATATAAATTATTCCCATGCTAGATCATGAATATTTAGCTCTTGTAGTAAATTTTTTACCATTAATTTCTTTCACCACAGCAGTTATATATTTACAAATTGAACAATTGTCACAAGGGAAAGTTCCTATCATATTAATATTGGTTAGCATCTTTCTTCTTGGTTCCTTATATATACTGTGTACCAAAAAATCTTGAATGTTTTTACCTCTCTTGTAAGATATAACCAGGTCCACATCCTTAAGTGAACAAACTTCTTTTTTTACAAAATCCCAATACTTTTTTATTATACCATTAATGATGTGAGAAAAATTAGTATATTTAGTTACAAAAAATAATTTCTCCTTCTCCAATTGATTATTGTTATAATTAATGTCTACATTTATCTACAGAGTGTTTTATTTTTCTCTTTTTATCAAATATTTCATCAAGACTATTCATAACATGGGATTTGTTATACCCCCTTTCAATAAACATAGTGGCTGCTTTAGAAGCTTCTTCAAAAGCTAATTAACTATCAGTACTTAATCTTTTAATTCTAATAAATTCACCATATGGAATAGCTGTTAAAGTATGAGTAGGGTGACAACTACTGCCACACATTTTCCAGTTCATCTGATTAAATTTCCTATGTATATTAGTTTGTATTTTTTTATCATTAACCCCTTAAGAATACCACAGCAATACAAAGTAATGAACCTTTGCACCTTGACTCAATGATTCCAAGACAAAAAAGTAATTTTTCACCTCCACTTCCTTTTAGCTTAGAGTGTTTCCTAAAAGCTTGTGAGAGAGATTTTTACAAACTTTTCTCTACTAAAAAGAAAAGAATTGCATATGTAAATTTAACACCTAGTGAAATGACATCTTTGGGAAAATTCAAGCAGCTTTCTGATATCACTTTTAGACCTGCTGATAAAGGTGGTGGAATCATAGTTATGAATACTGTGGATTATAATACGTTGATGTTAAATATGTTATCTGATCGAGAAACTTATTCCATCATTTCTCAGAAAAAAGTTTGCTCTATAATAGCTAATGTACATGCAACTTTGCATGACCTTCTTATGTGCCGACAAGTCACTCTAGAAGAGTATAAATATCTGTACATTGAGTTTCCCACAATTCCCACAATAAAAGGTTTGCCAAAGATTCATAAACATGTAAAACCTATACCCCTCAGGCCTATAGTTTCAGGCTGTAATTGGGTAACTGCCACTATTTCCACTGCCCTTGAAAATTCCTTAGGCCTGTAGTAGATGCAGTTCCATCTTTATTAAAAGATACTTATGATTTGTTAAGCAGCCTTAAGGATGTAGCACTGAATGTTAGGACTAATAAGTATAAGCTGATAACCCTTGATGTAAAAAATCTTTTTACGTCCATCCCCAATGATTTGGGTTTGGAAGCAATCAGAGAACTACTTGTCAGAGATACTAACTTCTCGACTGAGAAAGTTATCCTAATTTGTCAACTACTGGATTTAGTACTCAATAATAACATCTGCATGTTTGATGGCATTACGTATTTGCAGACATGGGGTGTAGCTATGGGCACCCCATGCGCAAATACGTATGCAAATTTAGTGGTTTTGAATTGGGAAAAGGAGCATCTGTTTACTAATCCTACCTTTGATAAAATTAAATTTTACAAACGTTTTGTAGACGATGTTCTTTTAATATGGCAAGGCACCCTAGAGGAATTTACACATTTCCTACATCATTTAGAAACTACTACCACTTATCTGAAATTCACAGTAGAAGCTTCAATGAAACAAGTAGAATTTCTGGATGTCTCCCTAACACTTAATGAATATGGAAAAATTACATCTTCCATTTTTAGAAAACCAACGTGGACTAATACATTACTTCATTTCAGCAGTATGCACCCTAGGCATATGTTCCCAGGAATAGTTAAGAGCCAGTTCACTAGATTGACCAGACTTTGTCAAGATAATGTAACTTTGGAAAAAGAAGCTGACCTATTAGAACAATTCTTTTTGGATAGAGGCTATGATTATGAGCTTGTTAATTCCACTAAAAATAATGTTACACATCCTTTAGACTCTGCATTACACATGACTAAGAAACCTTTTTCTTTTACACATAAAAAAGTCAATGATAATATAAGAATACCATACATTATAAAATATACCAGTGATGTGAAATGTTTGGAGAATATTATACGAAACAATTGGAACATATTGCAGACTGACACTTTAGTAACTAACTTGGTGGGTACCTATCCCTCTTTTCTGTACAAGAATTGTTTTAATCTAAAACAAATTTTATGTAAAGACTATGCATCAAATGTTAAGAAATCTACCCCAAATATGGGGACTGTTTCATGTGGTACTTGTACTAGGTGTAAATTCATCTGTTCTGACCTGACTTTTGTTCATCCCACACTAGGCTTTACTCATTATGTTAATGTTTTAGCTACATGTCAGACTAAAAACCTGGTATACTTAGCAACTTGTACAGAATGCACAGCATTCTATATAGGATTGACAAAAAGAAGATTAACTGATCGTATCTATGACCATCTGTATGAGATAAAGAGAGAAACAAATACCAATGCATTAGCTCAACATATAGTAAAATTCAAAGAACACACTTTTTCATTCAGGGTACTTGAAAAAGTAACTCTGAACCCTAGAGGTGGTGACAATACTAACAATCTTGCCCTGGCAGAATTAAAGTGGATTCTAAAATTCAATGCTCATAGTTACCCAGGCTTGAATACTTCAGTTTCTATCAAACCTGTTTTAAAGAACAGAAAGCGTTAGATACTATGACCATATTCTGAATTATGTTTTATAGTTTCAAATAAATATTTCTTAACTTTGCTACATGGTATATAACCTAATATTCTGGTTGCAATATTACTTTATTATTATCGTTATATATATACATTTTATACTCACTATTTATATCTCATATTCTATGGGTAATTTACGTCTATAGTTGAATTGATATATATTTTTATATATTCATATGCATATATTTCTATATATTGATATGTGTTTCAAATCAAATTCATTCAAAATATAGGTACTATATTAGATATGTAGATATATAATTGTACATATATATTTATTTATTTACTTATTTACATATTTACATATTTTATTTATATACATATTAACATATTTTGGTTTATATATAGACACATATATTTTTTGTTTTCATGTTTTAATTTTCATATACATGTACTACTGACTGCTTATGCTCTTTTAACATCACATCTATGGCCTTCATTCTAATAAGTAATAGGCAGCTTCGTTATTTTAGCACTCATGTAAGGCTTTCATTTTATAAAGTTATCGCAGTTTATTGGATGCGCTTATATATTTTTAGATACTAGCGCATCTTAGATAGTTTGATCTGTACCTATATCTATGAGGTTATATATTTCTATTTTTGTTTTTACCCATATCTAAAATTGTGCTAAGATGTTTGATTACTATAAGTAGTCGTATACCAGATTTGTTTGTGTTACTATAGTAAGGTCTAGCATACTTTTATCAAATTAACTGATTTTATTATGCTCGTTTTAAAAAATGCAAGTATTGCCTATACATTTGTGCATTTATGTTATTTCCTTAGATTGGAAAAGTTCAGAAAAGTTTCTCTTTTTTGTGTTTAAATGTATTACAGGTGCCTAACTACTTCCTGTCTAATGAGATGTGGTTTTAGTTACGACAGTAACTACATAAAAAAATTTTCTTACTTTGAAATGCTCGCTAGAGTTTAGACTAGCAGGGACTTGTTTGCTTGCTTGCTTGTTTGTTGATTTCTCTGATTAGATATAGAACTATTTATGAAATGCAATAAACTCATTATTTATATGAATGTTAAACATTTCTGTCCATAGGATGTATTCTGAGTATTGTATTAGCTATTTGTCTTAGATCTTTTAGCTACCCATAATGAATGTAATGATGGCAATGCCGCTTTAAATAATAATTGAAGTACTCAATTATATAGGGTTTGGCTTTTAAACAAAGCAATATTTAAACACTTCTGTGTAGGGTTTTCATTGTCTGAAGAAGCGTGGCTGTGACCACGCGAAAGCGCTTACCTTCACCCTTTGTATCTATATTAAAGAAGAGTTTTATACTTTTACTACAGCTGTTGATTGTGTTTTGGAACAATTATCTGCATTTCAACTTGTCAATTACATCGTGGTGAGATCAGGTTTCTGCTTTTTACAATAAATTATTCCCATGCTAGATCATGAATATTTAGCTCTTGTAGTAAATTTTTTACCATTAATTTCTTTCACCACAGCAGTTATATATTTACAAATTGAACAATTGTCACAAGGGAAAGTTCCTATCATATTAATATTGGTTAGCATCTTTCTTCTTGGTTCCTTATATATACTGTGTACCAAAAAATCTTGAATGTTTTTACCTCTCTTGTAAGATATAACCAGGTCCACATCCTTAAGTGAACAAACTTCTTTTTTTTACAAAATCCCAATACTTTTTTATTATACCATTAATGATGTGAGAAAAATTAGTATATTTAGTTACAAAAAATAATTTCTCCTTCTCCAATTGATTATTGTTATAATTAATGTCTACATTTATCTACAGAGTGTTTTATTTTTCTCTTTTTATCAAATATTTCATCAAGACTATTCATAACATGGGATTTGTTATACCCCCTTTCAATAAACATAGTGGCTGCTTTAGAAGCTTCTTCAAAAGCTAATTAACTATCAGTACTTAATCTTTTAATTCTAATAAATTCACCATATGGAATAGCTGTTAAAGTATGAGTAGGGTGACAACTACTGCCACACATTTTCCAGTTCATCTGATTAAATTTCCTATGTATATTAGTTGGTATTTTTTTATCATTAACCCCTGTAAGGGCAATGTCCAAAAAATTAACTTGTAATCCTATTTGTACATCATCAAATTTAATACCTAAATTATTATTTAATTCACAAATGAATTGATTAGACAAATCATAACCACCATAACAAATAAATATTAAATCATCAATAAATCTATAATACCTTATTACATGTTTTCTAAAGAATTGATGTCTATATACATATTTATTTTCAAAAAAACCCATAAATAAATTTGCATAAGCAGGGGCAAATGCAGTCCACATTGCTGTTCCCATCAATTGCTTATACAAAACACCATTAAATTCAAAAATATTATGGGTTAAACAAAATTCAACAAGTTCCAATATGTAATGTGTTTTTGGACTATCACCCATAAAAAACAATATTGCTTCCAGGCCAAAGTTGTGAGCAATATTTGTATAAAGACTCTCCACATCTACGGTAATGAAGTACATGCCTTCTGCCCAGTAAATATATTGAATCTTATAAAGAAAATCAAACGAATCTTTGATATATGAGGGTAGTGTAATAACTTCCTTTAACAAGTACTCATGTAACAAAGTACACAAATTATAAGTAAAAAATCCGTATGCAGATACAATCGGGCGACCAGGTGGTCGTTCTAAAGTCTTGTGTATCTTGGGTAGACAAAAAAATTTAGCTACCTTACTATCTTTGACAATAATTTTACGATCTACATCAGACTTAGTAAAATAATGTAATCTGATGCCTTTATTTAATAAGGCTTTAAATTCCTGTTCCGCTTTCATAAGAAAAGGAACATCTACTTTAAGATAGACTTCAGTATTGTCAAGATGTTTCATGCACATATCAAAATAATCATATGAATTTAAGACAACTAGTTTACCTCCCTTATCGGAAGGTTTAAAAACTATGTCATTCTTTCTACCTAATAGTTGCAATTTGTTCCATTGATCCCTTGTTAAATTGAAACATTGATTTTTGCTTAAAAATTCCTCCAGTTCTTTTTCTAATATAATATTAAGCATATTATCAAATTTTTGAATATTAGCATTCTTACATGGAGGTAAAAATAAGCTGGTATTTTTAAGACTGCTGGTATCTAACCAGCTATAAGCATTAGTCTCACCCTCATCCTCTGAAATGCAAGAATAATCTACCTCATCGCTGTCGATATCACTAACTGAAAGCAATTCATTATTATTATCACCACATTGGTTAGATACCTCATCATTTTTTTAAAGAAATATTCCTTTAAATTCATTTTACGATATAAATTAATTCAATTTTTAACTCATGTTTTCGAGGGAAACAAGTTGGAATAAATTTAAGTCCTTTCATAAGAATTGCTCAATGCTATCAAAGTTATAGTTGGACAAGTTAACTACATAATCAGTAATTAAAGTCCCTGTGGATAAATTATGTCCATCTACCTTTTTTATAGCGTCCATCGCCTGAGTCTCTATGGCTTTTTGCGTTCTGCCATCCCCTTTTCCTGGAGTTTGTATATTGTCCATTGAACTCAGAGTATGTTCTCCGAAATGTATCCGAGTTTGCAGCTCTTGGTAAATCCGGGAAATTTTCCAAATCTGTCTTCCTCGACTGACGATGCCCCACTTTCACCGGATAGAAAGTTCTTATTTTTATACTGTTCAGAAACCGGATTTCCTTTCTGAAAGGTAACATTCATTCTTCTGGTTCTTTGATTAGTGAAAAGTGAAAACGCCCTCTTGTGGTCATAGTCACGAATATCTCTGGTTAATTTATATTTTTTCCGATCTACAAGCTCTTTTTCATAGCTGGTTAATTTGGTGTTAATGTTAACCAAAAAACTTTCTAATGTAGAATTAGATGTAATATTAACCAATTGTTCACATACTGATTTAGTTTCAGCAACAAGTTTGTCTCTCTTGATGTTATCTCTATCAATAAGAATCGAGACCCACTCTAAACTACAGCGATGGGCTGCTGCTATCCATCGTTCTTGGAATTTTCATTCCATCTCATCAGTCAGATCAAAAGGAGAAGATGGATTTTAATAGATCTAAGTCCACGTGGAGTAATTTCTAGTTCGCAATATCTTTGCAAACTTCCAACATTATAAAAAACAGATGTTTCTTTGAATATTAATTTCTCAAGCTTTGGACATAGTTCTTGAACATCAGGATTGTCAGAAATTTCTGACTTCTTACCCACCATAGCAAATGGATTGAGGGTACTTCTTTTACGGGCATCTTCCCATTTTTTTCATTATGCCAGTACCAGCACTTCCAGATATATCAGGACCTGCATTTTTAGTGCCATGAGAATAATTGTCACTATTGTTCACATTAGTAACATTGTTATGTTGACTCGATTCACCATTGCGGTTATGTATTTCCATACCCGATTCTCTGAAAATTCTTGGAAAGGAGCACAGAGACTCACTGGTCATATTAAATATAAAACTACTAAAAGAACAAATAACTGAATAACGACGACCAGGAAAGAATCGGAGAGTAACGGCTCTACTTTCTTAAAATTTAATAAACACAATCCAACTTCTCTAGCGCCACAGCCTTTACAGAGTAAAAATGTTGTTGGGTTTCCCTTTAACTTAAACATTCCTCTAACATTTGTTTAACACTTCCACAAAGGACTTCAGCCAATCTAACATATTTCTATATAGACAGTATTTCATCTCATCTGGTCCTGTTGCTGATTCTAGATTCACTAACCTTAAAAGTATTTAATTTTGCCATTGTAATTCCTTCTATTTTTGTCTTGTTCTGTTTAACTTAACTTTCAACTTTTGTTTTTTTATCTTGCTTTCTTTAAATTTTTTTTTCTTTTACTGTTTTCATTGTGTCTTGTTGACTTTAACAATTTCTTATCTTTTAACCCATTTATTTTCTGTTACTATACTACTCAAATAATGTACCACTTCTTCCTTTTTTCCAGTGTAGAAAATACCTTTGTTTTGACAAGCTGAGTGGCTTAGAGGGGCTAATGCACTATGCTGGAGTTGATCAGGGGGTCCTGTGTTTGAGACTTGGCAGGGGTAATTATTTTTATGGCTAGGCTTGTATGGGCCCTAGAGCCAATAGCCTAGTACCAAGCTATGAACAAAACTTTAATCATTTCTTTATTCATCTTGTATATTTGTTTTCTCTGGGTCATATAATTCATTTTCTTGCTACATCTGTAAATGCCTTATTACTACTTAGAAAGAAAGAGGTAAAAAAAAATAAGTATTGCCGTTCCAAATAACTTTTTTACATGTCCACATTCAGTCTTAGAATCTAAAATGTTCTTGTTTTTTCTTTGTTCGTTGCATATATGTAAACAGCTATAATTCTATAAATGTCCTTCCCATCACTGATCTATTATTGCTACTTTCCCTATTATTACTAGTGTAATATCCAGAGTTTTTACTGATTTCTTGCATATTTCTATACCCACACATGTTTATTTTCATGTATTACAAGTTTCCCCTCCCATAGTATTTTTGTAATCTCTCTTCTGTTAATAGTCTTGTATCCTGTAATACAGCCACATACATATCAAGTGCAGCACACTATTCTAATATCCCATTCTTTTCACATTCTTTATGCTATTCACTGTTATTGCTAGAATCCTCAGTTTTAAATTTCTTTATTTTCCTTATTTATATTTTCCTATTTAATAACCTTCCCTTTATTGTTTAATACCTAAACCAATTAATTTTCTTTTTCTGTCTTACTCTTTCCGAGTAGAATTTTTTTCCTTTCACTATATTCCAATTCATCTTATTATTCACTTCTGACATTACCTCATTTACTTTTATCCTTGTATTTCTCCATTTCAGTGTTGACTGTCATAATGTTTCTCACACTTTCTTGCTCTTGTTCTAACTCATGCTCAGAATCTTCTTCTCTAATTACTTAATTCTTCTGTTCTTTAATGTATTTTTTTGTTTTACAAATCATTCATGATTGACTTATTCTTTCACATTAAAAACAATTCAGTTCATATATTCTCATGTCATGGTCCACTTTTTTACAAGTGAAACATTTCCTTTTATCACAGTTATTTAAATGATCACGTTTTCCACAAAAAAATGTTGCCACTGTCACACTCCCAGTCCAGCTGTATGGAATTTTGTAAATCTGTCATTTGTGAATATTGATAAGATTTATACAGAACTGTATGTAATGTACTGAGCTAAGATGTATCCGCAGTGTACCCTGCTTGAACATAAAAGGTTAACTTGCAGAGGTTCAAGAAAATAAGTTGAAATTAAGTATTATAAAAGTTGAGTTTCAGTGCATCAAGGAGACAGGATGTCTAGTGCTAGAAGTGTTTTTTCTGTCTTCTTGGAGAGACGTTACTAGATTTAAAATGTAGTAAGTGTTTTTTTTGCTTTATGACTTCCTAGCAGTTGCACAATTCTGAGAAATATGTATTTTGTTAACACAGAGATGTTAAAAATCTGTTAAGTTTCTGTTTAACCTGGGAACTGAAGTCGGGTGACAGTGATGTCATCCGAGCTAACTCAGCAGTAAAATGTGGTATTGATTTAAGAACTCTCTCTGGGAGAGACTGTGTATTTCGTGTTTTACCTGGAATCATCCACTCATCACCATTTGCCTGGCTGTGCAAGTAAAATTTAGGGCATCTCTTTTAGATATAGATAGGAATATAGTTAAGATTAGTTCAGATGTTTTCTGTATTTATTTGAGATTGTCCTGCAATGTTCTGAATATTTCCTCTGATTTTGAACTCTTAAGTAACAGCATTTGTTAACCTGTCTTTGTGGTTGATATTTGTGAGATATGCAGGTACTCTCAGAACTTAAATATATGTATTTGATGACCTTGTACAGGTCATTCTAATAGCCTTGCTTGGTCAGACTACCATTTGGATTATTAGTTACATTACACAGTAGGGTTGGACACCCTTTAAGTGCTTAGAGTAGCTGATGAGTGTTTGGTGGCAGTGATAACTACCTTATAGTCTGGGCTGAAGGGGGTATAGCAAGTTAACCTGTACCAGCCTTTCCTAGGTGGGTGTGTGTGTGTGTGTGTGTGTGTGTGTGTGTGTGTGTGTGTGTGTGTGTGTGTGTGTGTGTTTATATGTAAATCAAATCTGTGTGTGTCAGCCACTTGGGCAGGGACACGAAGCACTGGTTGGACAGAGGGTGCTGGAGTTTTTGGCTTGACCGCTCACCTGAGATCTCAACCATGTAGCTGTGCAAGTGGGGAGTCTAATTGGGGATCTGGAGAAAGAGGGAGAAACCAGCCCCAGACTTGACTGGTCCTCCAAAATGTTATCCTCCAAAAACCCTCAGTAAGAAGCTGAGATCCCTCATAAAATCCTCCAAAGCTAGTTACTAAAACAAAATTGCCTCTGACTCTAAAGACAACCACAAAGCATTCTATAGCTATGTCAAGAATCTAAATGGGAACACTCAGATCTGCTGAGTTACAGCACAATGGCACTAAATATACAGAACCAACTGATATTGCCAACATCCTAGCAGATAGGTTCAGTGCTAACTTTACCTCCCCCCCTCTCACCCCCTAGAGGGCCCATCTCTATACCGGAAGAATGCAAAGTTACTATAATCACGGCTGCACAGGTAAAAAAAAAACACTCTCCAAAGCCAAGAATACAGCATCCATGGGACCTGACAATATTCCAGGCTGCATTCTACATGAACGGCAGAATGAACTGGCACCCTACCTTAGTACCATATTCAATCATAGCCTCACCTCAGGTTTGTACCCACTAAATGGCATACCGTGACTGTTATCCCACTCCACAAAGGGGGAGCCACAACGGATCCCGGGAACTACCACCCCGTTAGCCTGTCGAGCCTGGTCTGCAAGGCCATGGAACGTATCATCATGGAACTCCTAAACAAAGACATTGGTAATCTCCAAACTCTGGACCCTACCCAGTTTGGATTTGTAAAAGGCAGATCATGTCTCCTAAACCTGATTGACTTATTTGAAGCAGTCACCAAAGCCCTAGATGAGGGTAAAATGGTTCACACAGCTTATCTAGATCTCGCCAAGGCTTTCAACACCATACCCCACTCTGGAATTATAGATAAGTTCACTAAATTAGGTATAAATCCCTATGTCTCAAGATGGGTTGCCAACTGGCTCACGGACAGAACCCACACTGTGAAAGTAGTGGATTCCAAATCCGACATCAGACCAGTGACAAGTGGAGTACCACAGGGTTCAGTCCTGGGTCCTGTCCTGTTTGGTATCTACTTCTCTGAAGTGCCGGCCAACACAGAAGATTTTTGGCTAACAAGTTTGCAGATGACTGCAAACTAGGAGCCTTAATCAAAACTCCTAACGATATGGACAAACTACAAAAGGGCCTCACTGAGACAGATACCTAGTGTCAAAGCCATGGCCTGAAGCTCAATGCCAAAAAGTGTATTGTCATCCCCTTTGGTAAGTATTTATTCCTTGTAACTCAATCCTCTGTATGAACTACTACATAGCTGGTAGTCTACTTAATGCCAAAAATCTGATGAGACCTTGGGACACAGGTGGGCAGTAGTCTCTCCTTTGATAATCGCATCGCCACAGTGGTCAGGAAATCCTTCTAAGTGGCTCATCATCACAAAAGGATTCTCATCCAGAAAAAAAAGAGGTCATTGTTCCCCTCTACTCATCACTCATTAGACCCATTATAGAGTACAACGCCCCTTTTGATATGTACCTCACAAGACATCTGCAACAACTGTAAAGACCACAGACATACCTCACAGAGGATTGCTGGCCTCAGATACCCTATGCAGACAGTCTCAAAAAACTACAGCTTTACTCTATCGCATATCGCCTACTCAGGGGCGATCTCTGCCTAACATACAAAGCTATGTCAAACCCAGAGCTGTTGGACATGCTCCACTTAAATCCCAATCCCTCCGAGCTACACGCTCTAGGGACCTAAACCTGGTCACCACAATAAACAGAACATGCTGGAGGGATAGATTCCTGTCCCAGAGACTTCCCATACTCTGGAACAGACTGCCTATGTCAAACAGAGCTCCTCATCAGCACTCTTCAAGAAAAATCTTGATTGGATTGGAAATGGGAAATTCACCCTGGGGATCACTTCTGTGGCTCTGCTCGACGGGCACAGGAAAATAATTTTCTTGGGTGGCGAAAGCCTGGGTACATATTTTGGCTAGGCTTGTATGGGCCCTAGGCCTTAAGGGAAATTGTACTTTACTGTGCGTATACTTGTCATCCTCCCAGTGTGTACGCCCCCTAGCTGTTGCCAGTGGTGAGGATTGAGGCTCATTGATTACTGGGTCAGTGCTGGGGCATCACAGCCACCAATATTTCACTGTACCTTTTCCATCTGTTTATCATACTTGGAATTTCCACAGTGTTTTCCTTTTCCATTTTTAATACAACACTACATTCTCAACCTCCAGCCCAGAAACATCTATTGTCATAAAATTTAGAAATGCCCAACACGTCTTTACACACACTTTAAGTATTCTTTTAATGTCTCTTTCCACTTCAGTTTGAAACTGCACATATACTTTTGTTTCTCTGTTTAGTACTTGCAGTAGATATAAATTCTATATTTCACAGTTTTTCTTATATTTATATTATTTATATTGTCCCAAAACATTTCCCATACATTGCCCAGATTAAAATATAACATCATAAAATGCGTCTTTAAAATGAATACATGTTTTTACCGCCTGCAGAGGTGTGTCTAATGGTGTTATGTTGTCCCAGATGTCATACCTTAGTAATCCTTTTTCTTTGCTACTTTTTCTTACTACTTTTTTCTTGCATCTCTCTTCTCTCCTTTCTCCCTTTTTGACCATATTTGCACGTGACGTCTTTGTCGTCATCTTTGTGTTCTGTCCATTATCTCTGCCCACAACACCAATCTCTCTTGTTTTCTGGTTCACTCTGTACCATAAGATCCTGCAGTACAACATCCCTCAACCCTCCTGAGTGAAGGGCTGTAATGTATTCATTTTTGGCTCTTGCTTATACACTTGAACAACTGCTGTTGAAAATGACAACCAGTTCTTGTGAAGGATTGACCGCCTTCACCCTTTCAGCAGTTTCGTTGTTGCCCTTCTCGAAGTATGTTAACTCCTTCCCTGAAGGCTTGCTTGCCTTCCTGTTCACATTAATTCCAACCAACTCCTCCTCCTATGAAGGCTCTACTACCTTTGTAGAATCCAAACTCTCTGGCTCACTCTTTCCCTCGGATTCCTCCTTCCACCTTAGTTATTTTCTCCACCTGAAACAACTCCTCATCACAGCCACATATACTGTTCATTCATTTGACGACATGTCTGCTTCTTCAAGCTGCTATTGCTCCTAGACCAGAAACAGGAAGTACACCTGCAAAGTTCATCCCAGACTCCACCAAAAGAGAAGGGGAGGTTTTCCAATGCCCTGATTTAAAATTCCCCTAGCAGCCCAAATACTATCTCATGTCTCCCTTGAAAGGAAGCTACAAGCCTAGTGGGACTAACCTCGTCAACAAAAGATAAAATAAAAATAAGTTATGTAACTGGAGTTAGACATGCAGTGAGTTTGCTTTCTGGCTATACTCCCAGGCAGCTTTTTTATATTGATTTTTGGTAAAAATAATAAAAGCTGTGATTATTTTTCCCTCTCATGACTGTCCCAATTTGTGCACACCCCCATTTGTAAGTGCCTTTTTTAAAAGGCGGTTTTCAGTGTGTTAGTATGCAGGTGGTGGTTGTGAGTGATGACCCAAATCTGTCAAATGCAGACTGTGTGTGTGTGTCTGTTTATACACGTAAGTATGCAAGTACAAAATTCTACACATCTGCGTAGATGTTTTAAGTTGAAAATGTTTTTGTAAGTATAATTTAAAGTATTTATTCCTTGTAACTTGGTGAAGCTCTCTTGCAGTTAACAGCTCACAGTCTTAATCCTCTGTATTATTGAGATCCTTTCTGTGGTATTGGGTTTGATTCTCTCAGCCTTCACTTGCATACTGTTTAACTTTGAGCAAGTCACTTGACCTGAATGTTTGGGGCAATTGGAAATTTGGCTAGGCTTCTTAATGGTCTCTTGGACTGCTTGCCTTGTAACTACCTGTGAACCACTTTATGCTTTCTTGTTTAAAAATCTTTAAGTTATCATGTATGACCTAGACTATCTTTTGCATTTCTATAAATGCAGACATAACAGTAGCTGCAACATCACTTATCCTGTCATTGTCAGTCAGCCATTACATAGCTCATTCAAATCCTGCCATCATCTTCTTTTTCTGTATGTATTGACCCCACAATTCCCATTTTTTCCTATGTAATTTGCTCTTACCCTTTTCTAAAGATCCCTATTCCAGTTGTTTTATTTCTGTTCATATCTTCAATACTTCTAGTAAAGTTGGTTTGGACTTCAATTTCCATTTTCTGGTAATTGCTTTTTGACAGCCATCATAATTTCGAGACTGCAAGACCTTACTGTGTCTAGGCAATTCCAGTTCTGTATTCTAGCTGTACCTCTCAACTGTACAGGTTATCAGAATGTCCACATTTCTCTCTCATTTTTGGTCCATTTTTCAGAAAATTTAGGTTTTCTGGCAAATTAGTGGCCAATCATTAAAGACTGAAGTTGGAAAATGAGACATTTGAGTATCAGACTTCCATACCCTTCAGAAAGTTAATGCTAATGCAAAACATGTTCTATCAACGGTGAGCTTGTAAGAACAATATTTAAAAATTCTCTATTTTTGAGCCTCTTTCCCAGTTTTGTTAATTGTTTTGTCCAGATTTCTTGTCCTAAGAGGTTGAGAGGTGTGATCGTATCTCAAAAAAAAAAAAAAAAGCATTTCCTTGGTTAAACCAATTTGCTCACCCAGCGTCTCCGACAGAGCAGTCTGCAGGGAGTCCTTTAAGTCTGTCAACTCATTACACTCCCAGAAAATATGTTCCCAGTTCTTTCTTCCCCATCACTCCAACATTTGCTGTCTACCTGAGGAAAAATTCTTTGGAGTCTGCTTGGGGGTATAAAAATACCTATGTAAACATTTCCAAGCAGAGATCCTAAATCTTCAAGACTTTGGATGTTTTGGAGACCTACATATAGCCCCCATTGTTTCTTAGTGAATTGCTTGTGCAGTCTTTCTTCCCATTCCTTTCTAACCTCCTCTGATTCTTGTAGTTGTCATACAGTATTTTATATGCCCTGCTAATTATTCCTTTCTTAATGGCTATCTCTGTTCTAGATTTTACTAAAAATCCTACCAGTGTTGGTCTTTTGTTTAGAACCCCCATATTTATCTTTGCTTATACTCTGCCTTCCCTATTAAGGAATGATGACCATTTCTAAGCTTACAGTCCATGTAAGTTTTTAGCATCTTCCCATTCTGTTATCTTTCCCTAGGTATTTGCTCCCAATATCTTGGTTTCTTTGCCAGTTCTCTCCAACAAATTCAGCCCCCTCTTGTCTATTGTCTGTATCCCTAATTGCGGTCATCACAATCTGCAGAATCTCATTTTTCCATTCCCATGTTGGCTTTATTCTTTGAATAATTTCTATACTTTATGGATATAATATTCAGTGATTTTTTATTCTCTTTAAAGCTGTTAATCCAAAATCCCAGTCTTTGCTTGTTTCTCGAATCCCCCCCCCCCGTTTCATCATCACTTTATACTTTGAATTATAGTTTTAATGCTTGTGGTATGTATAGGAGCCTTAACTGTGTTACTGAATTATACCCCTTGAAATCTGGTAATCCCAGTCTGACATTTTCTGATGTAAGAATAAGTTTGTCCTACTTGACTTTTGTCATCTTCTCCTCCCAGATAAAATCCTTCAGCTCTTTATTAGTTGCTATCCACAAGTTATCCTCTGGTTTATAAAATATGCCTGACCTCTGTATAAGACTGAAGGTACTAGGATATTTTAACTGTTTGAATCTTACTGTTGATATCCATATAACAGAGCTTCCATTTTCTCATTTTTTGTATTTCTTTTGTTTAGTCTCTTTCTCTACATATTCTTAGCTGTCGCATTGGAATCATTTTTAATCCATACTCCTAACTACTTCATTTTATCATGTCCCCGTAAGTATAGGTATTGCAGAACCAGTTTGTATGTGGGTACATAATTTAGTGGCGTTACCTTTGTTTTAGCTTCATTAGTTTGTATCACAAAAAGATTTGAAACAATCTCAGTATAGTCCACAAAACTGTAGTCCCTTTCTGGTTTTGTCAGTTATAAAATATCTGCAAATAGAACCACCTTTTCTTGACTACCATACCAATTATATCCTTAAATTTCTGAGTCCCTTGTTTTCTTTGCCAGTGGTCCTAAATATAATGCAAATAACACAGGGGAGAGAGAGAACCCCTGCCTGGTTCCTCTGTTCAATCAGAGATTGTCAGAGAGTACCACAACCACTTGAATTTTCACGTGTGATCGCTCCTATATCATCATAATCGACCTTACAGTTTTATCTGGGAATGCAAATGCATCCATTGCTAGTATCAGCTTACTCTGTCAACTGCTTTCTCTGCATTAAGACCCACCAATAATTGTGGCATTTTTTTGCGTTCTGATTTCCTGTGGATCATCGGTAGTCTGTTAATGTTGTCAAATGTTTGCCCCCCCCCCCCCCCCCACACACACACACACACACCTCCACAAAACCACATGGATCAATTTTGGCATCAAAATTTGCAATTCTTTAAGCATAATAGACATGAACACGTTACCATGGTTGAGTACTGAAATGGGCCTGTATGAAGCTGAATCTGATAGATTTTTACCCTCTAAGTATTAAAGTACCACTTTCTTCCAGGTTGTTAGTATTTATTCTCTTAAAATGCTGTTAAAAACACCTTGCAGATCTTTCAGTTTTTCCTTCCTAGCTTCCAAACTTCCATAGAAATACCATCTATTCCTGTAAACTTTCTTGTAGACTGGTTATACATGGACATTTTTATCACATCTCCTCCTGTTAGTAATTGAGCCTCCTCTACCTCTAAATTTTGCATAGTAGCTAATTCTTCCATAAACATTTCCACTTATGCCTTTTCTTGGTTTCCAAATTTTCTGCTTTATACAGACTGCATAGTATTTCCGAAATATTTCTAATACTTCTACAGGATTCCTTGTTATTGGCTCCCTAAGCTTGGTGACAGACATTTCTACTTTCTGTTCCTTCAGTCGTTGTGCTAAAAGTTTTTGTGCTCTAGAGTTATCAAAAGCATTTGCTTAACAGCAGTCTTTGTAAACTCATGCATATTATCAAGGTGTAATCCCTTATTTTCTGTTTAGCATTCTGCAGTTGCTCCTGTTCGTGTTCTGTGAGATTCCTCGTATTTTGCAATGCTTTTAACATTTCTCAGTCCCTCTAAATAAGATTAAGTAAGAAGAGCTCTCTTTCATTTTCCTCCCTAGTTTTAAACTCCACTTAAATGTCATCACACTCCCTAGCTATATTTTCATAAGAAATTTCTATCTTCTGTAATAGCTCCTGAATTATTTCCATTACCCATTCCTTAAATTCCTATTTTTTTCATCACTTGAGAACTGTCATGTCTAATTTTTTTTCATTACCTTGTTTTTGTTTTAGTTACTATTGACACATCATCTGATGTAGTTAATAGGTTTGTTTCAAAACCTTCACTTAAATGCACGTGTTCCTGTGCAAAATAAATTCTGTGTAGCCTAGCCCAGTTTTTCTATCTTGGGGAATAATATGTAAAATCTCTCTACTAAATTCACATATTCCATGCCAAATATTTTCGTAAAGTTCTTTAAAAATGTACCCTCCTGTGTTGTGTGTTCCCTTCTGGGCCCTCCGAACCCATATTCACTGTTGCAAATCAAATTCCAGTTCCCACCTATAAGTAATATTCCTTGGTGCAAGCTGATTCCCCCCCCCCAGAATTTTCTTAAGCTTCATTATAGCAGTTTTCCGTAGAATGCAAGTACATGCTAATGTAATCCTTCTCCCTTGCCAGTAGCGCCTTAGTACTACAAATTTACCATTATGTTTTTATATCCTCTTCTATTACTATTGGAGCTCCTCTTGCAATTTAAAATAGGTACTCTTGTCTTCCTTTGCCCCAGGTATTCTGCTGAATACCATCCTGAAAACCTTTCTTTATCAAATTCATAATTTCATTTAAGTGCATCTCCTGTACTATAGCTGTTTTGCACTCAACATTTTTAATGTAGTTCAGTACTCTGTATTTGTTTGTGAGACCATTAACATTTAAAGACCTTATCGACAGCTTCATAATCTTGAGAAATTATTCCCATCTTTTATGTATAACAGATTTTTTAAATGTCTCTTTCCAGCTTTTGTGTTTACATGCATGCACGGTTTGGCAGATTAATCTTTTTTACAGCTGTTTCTTGTCATCTCCCATTTGGCTATATCGCATCTTGACAAACTTTTTGTTTTATTGAAAACCCTCAAACAAAAATACAATGCCCCCTAAAACCTATTGACTTAAGAATAACACCCAAAACTCTGTACATATTTAAATATTGAAGTTTTATCCTCCTGATAGGAACAGATGTTCCAAACTGACAGCCACATACACACAAACTATAGCTGACCTAAAAGAAGGGTTATCCATGCTAAGACGCATGGTCCAGCCTGTGGTTCTGTTAAGAGCTGTTTGGTTTTGGCTTTTCTGTACAGCTCTCTCAGTTGGGAAAACAATTGAATGCTTTCAGAAAACCATTTCACCAAGCCATTTCTCTTTCAGATTGTCTGCTAGAGACATGAGTCAGACACAAGACGCTCTACTAGGAAAAAAAAAGCCTTGTATTCAATATTCTTTCTTTTACTTGCTTTTTCTTAAAACATGTTACTAAATTAAACTGATGGCCTTAACTCCCAGTCATTCCCCTATGCGAGAATGAGAAAAAGCACACTAATTTTTTTTTCTTTAGTAATGCTTTAACAAGATCTTTTTTTTGTACATTTCATTGCCTACATTCATTAAAACCGAACAAGGAGAAAGAGATAGAGGAGAAATTTAGTAATGGAGCACCTATTTACACAAGTATCCCCATTGCACTATTATTACTAAGTATATTAAGTGTATTGTGTCTATATATATATATATATATATCTATATATAAATATATATACAAATATATATATATATATATAAATATATAAATAAATATATATATATAAATATATAAATATATACATATATAAATATATATATATATATATATAAATATATAGAGATATATAAATATAAATATATATATCTAAATATATATATAAATATAAATATATAAATATAAATCTAAATCTAAATATATATATATATAAATATATACATAAATATAAATATATAAATATAATATATATATACATATATATATAAAATATATATATATAAATATATAGTATATATACTAGATATATAAAATATATGTATATAAAATATATAATATATATACATATATATATATATATATATGTAATATATATATATATATAAAATATATATATATATAAAATATATATATATATATATATATATATATATATATATATATATATATATATATATATATAAATATATATATATATATATATATATATATATATATATATATATATATATATATATATATATATATATATACTGATGCATGGTGTCAAAGCTATGGTCTCAAGCTAAATGCAAAAAAATGCGTGGTAATCCCTTTGGAAAAACAGAGTACCCGCAAACTACAACATAGGAGGTAATCCCCTGAAATCTGAAGAAGAAATAAGGGATCTAGGGACCCAAGTAGATAGCCAGCTTTCCTTTGATAACCATGTTGCCAAAGTGGTTAGAAAATCCTTCTATGTGACCCATCTGATGATGAAAGGGTTCGCATCAAGATCTAAGGATGTAATGGTGCCCCTCTACTCTTCCCTCATCAGACCCATTATTGAGTACAGTGCACCAATTGGAATGTACCTGGCTAGACATCTCCAGCAGCTGGAGTGTCCACAGAGGTACCTAACCAAGAGAATTACTGGCCTCAAACAGTTGCCCTATGCAGCACGATTGAAAAAGCTAAGACTGTTCTCTGTTGCATACCGCTTTCTCAGAGGCGATCTCTGTCTAACGTACACAGAGCCATGTCCAACCCAGAATTGTTGAACATGCTCCATCTTGGCAAAACCAAATCTACTCGAGCTACATGCTCTAGGGATATAAACCTCAACACAACAATGAATAGAACATGCTGGAGGGATAGATTCCCTTCACAGAGACTTCCCTTACTATGGAACAGGGTCCCGATCTACATAAGACAGAGCCCCTCACTATCGCTCTTCAAGAGGAACCTTGATGAGTGGATGGGTAACAAAGTTCACACCGGGGATCACACCAACAACACTACTAGATAGGGGCCAAGGGTACTAGCTGCTAGTACAAGGGTCTAGGGAACTACTAAAGGGGCGGTGAATACCGCACAACGTGGCTGGGCTAATATATGCCTTCGGGCAGATAGCTCAGTACCAACCTATGAACCTATATATATATGTATATGTATTATAGTACATTTAAGTATATTATAATATATATTATTATATTAAGTATATAAGTGTGTTATTACTAAGTATTTTATAACATGCAAAGAAAATTGTGCACTATTTGAATAGTACTATTAAGAAGTTTTATTTTACTTAGTTAACTTTCTCCCTCCTCTTCCCCTCTCCTGAGTATTTTTCCAAATATTAATGACATGTAGGGGACTCTAAAGCATATGCCCTACTTCAAGTTTAGCAAAGTTCAAGAAAATCCAATATTTCCAGATTTTCTTGTTCACCTTCATCTCTCAAACTCTCTCTGCTTCATTTCTAACATACTCTGCTAGTCAACTCTTGTGCTAGTTTCAGCAGTTTGAATTTCACGCTTGCTTCTCAACATTCCCTGAATAATGGAATTTATTTACTTGTCTGGTGTACAATAAATTAGTCATTCACCACAAACACTCTGCTGTCTCTCACTTTTAGTACTTTGTCCTTCTGCCACAGTTTTGTCATAATAAATTCCTTCTGCTGGTAAGATTGTATCCTTACTATTAAAGTTCTAGGTTTTCTCATAGCCAGGTTTGGAGCATATACACTATGTGCCCTTTCAGTTGACCTTTCCTGTTGTGGAATACCAGTCCAGTTGCTTATTTGTGCTTTCATTAAATTAATACACTCTGTTCCTTCCAGCTTCTCTGGTTTAGCAGAAAATTTCTGGTTTTCCCTATGTGCTCTGTCCTGTAATTCTGTTATTTTTTGAAACATATCTTGTGCAGTCTCATATTAAGCCAGCCTTTTCTTTTCAACCTCTGAGTTTTGTAGTTTTATCACCTTTATCTGAGTATCTCTCTAAAGCTTCTTCCATTTTTGCAGCCTTTTATTGTTTGAGTTAATATATTGCATCGGTGTTCTATTCATTTCAGTCCGGTCTCTCTGCAGCTACTGTATTACTTTCCTCTAGGTTACTGGAAGTCCTGTCTGGAGCTTGCACTGCTTTTTTTCTCAACAGCTGCAGTACTTCTCCCAGTCATTGTATTTTCGTCTCCTTTTATAGCTGGTTTTCCTTTGTCCTCTGTATTTCTTTTTTGCTGGTATCCAGGTAGTGGACTTGCTAGCCAGTTACTGAAATTTACCCTGAAGTCTAGGTCCACTGGCTTTTTCTGCCAAGTTTCTGTTTTCACACTGGGAGAGCTACATTAAGCTGTTGGTCATTGTGCAACCATCTTGAAATTCTCATGTTATGCTTTCTTGTAATTTTAGTAATTTAAAAATGAATACTGAAGATGGGCTGTAATTAAGTTTTACAAAGAGTGTGTGTGATAGATTGCGCTGAAGAATTAAAATGCAGACTCCTCTCCTTGAACGTGTCTTGTATTAATTCTGAGATCTGATGATGTCATTTTCATTCCTTAACTGTTTGGCTCAGATCTGACTCTGCTGCTTCTTCCACCTTGTGGAACACTGAGACGCTCAAGCTTCTCCCTTACCCATAATGCCCTAGTTACATAACATAACTCAGATCTTGTTTGCTGCCTTCGCGTATGGATGTGGTCAATTTATGCTCAAGTGTAGAGATTTTTTTTTGAGAGTTATAACTTAAAACTTTTATAGCTTTATAATATTAAGCACTTTCTTCTTTTCTGAATTCCTTAAATTTATACATCTTTTCCAATTTCAAATTATTTCTATGTACTTGCATATTTCTTTAATACTATTGTTGGTATTCCCTTGTATTGTACTTCTTAATACTGTTTTAACATAGTTGGCATTTTTTCCCGCACTTCTCCTTCAGTTAAAAAAAAATCCTTTTCCAAATAATCCTTTTCTTTATTCTTCAATCATGTCTGAGAAACCTTCTGGTCTCAGTATGTGGCTTGCGGCTGTACAATTCTATTGTCTAATGCACATTCAGTGTGCCTATTGTTTAGGCTCACCTCACTTTGATTTGAATTGCTATATTTGGAAGGCCTTCAACCCTAGAGCTTTGATGGAACAAACAAGCTAATTTTAAGATGTTTGCTTCCCTCGAAATCTGCTTTGACTGACTTCCCCCAAAGCTCAAGCCTCCAAGAAAGCTGACGTTAAGTGAGAATCCTTTCATAAAGAGTCAAAAAAATGTTCCCTGGATCCAACTGCTTCATCTGTTCTGGTATCCGAATCTCCTAGGAAAGTGGTTAACTTTTCAGATCTGACCTGTTCGTATCAGAAATCTCGACCAGAAAAATTCCCACGGATCCTATTGGTGCAAATGGTTCTGTATCCTGTCTCTTCACAGCTTCCTTCCCCACTTTTTTTTTTTTTTTTTGGAACATTCACAGAGACACCACTCCAGACCATCTTGTACAGCATCCTCTACATGATTTTCCAAGAATGTAACTGAAGCTGATGTAGACAGGATGAGGAGGAAATTTCTCCTGACACGGATTCAAATGTAGGTGGTTCTGGCTCCAGCCCCATTGGATCTAGAGACCCTTATCAGTACTACTTCCTCATTATTGGCTCATCCTCATAGGATCATAGGAAGTTAATAGGCTATTGGCCCTGAGGCCCTTACAAGCCTAGCCAAGAATTTTGCCCATGTTCAGACAAGTTAGCACCCGATGCCCCTGTCCAGCAGGGATACAGGTGGAATCCCAGGGGTGTAGTTTCTGTTCCCCATCCAGTTATCTAGGTTGTGCGTAAGTGTTAATGAGGTAATCTGTTTGACGTGGACCTTGCGTCTTTCCCACAGAAGGGGGAGCCTCTGGGACACAAGTCTGTCCTGCCCACAAGTCCTATTGATGGCACAGACCAGGTTGAGGTTACGTGTGCAGGTTGCTCTACTTGAGCTTGACTTGCAGATGTGCAGCAGTCCCATCAAGGCGAGGTCTGAGATTGATTTGTATGCAAGACAGATGTCACTTCTGAGGAGTCTGTAGGAGACTGAGTAGAGTTCGTATCTTCACCGAAGATATTGGTATGTTCGACTTTGATGGCATCGGAGTGGCCCGACACCGAGCACCTCAGAGCTTAGTGTTGGCTCCAGATCTGGGATGTTACAGTTGACTTTGAAGGTGTCTGACCTGTCTCTGCCCCTCAAACCTTCAGTGCTAGATAGCTTCTTTCACACCCTCTTTGAGTAGTTTGCCCTTGGGGTGAAAGTCCCCGGTCTGTAAGCATGTCTTATTGGAGCAGCTTATTTCATTCTCTCTAAGACATTCTGCGTTCGAGGTAGTGAAGAGACCTTTCTCTGTTTCAAGAGTTCAGACTTTTCTCTCCAGTCTTAGCTCCCACTACCCAGCTGCATTCGGCTCTACATTTAGAACCTCAATCATGTGTGCCACTGGGACAGCCAGTCCAACCTACTCTCCAGAACACCCATCAAGGTGTACTAATCTCATATACTACCTTGCTGAAGCATCCCACCAAAGAAATTCCGAGGAAGATAGTTTAAAAGGAGACACTTGGACTCCCACAAGAATCTTTCACAGAAGAGATCTACTTTGAGGGGAAGGGTCCACGAGATCACTACCCAGTAGTCTCATTTGGAGACGTCCTAGAACTCTTGAAGCAAAGGGGTGGTTGGTCCACCGACAAACCTTCTTAAGAGGAGTCAGTATTCCTGGAGGCTTTTTGAGCTGACCCATCCACCTCCTGGGTGACTTTGCCCACCAGTATGCTCCTTGATTTGGTTTCTTGATGGGCATGGAAGGAGCTTGATACCATATAGCCTATCCGTAAGAGTCCAGATAGGATCCTGGCACCACCGAAGGACAAAGTACTATAGAAAGGGGGAGTATCAGTTGATCCCATGGGTGTAGCAGCAGCCATGAAGAAGGATCAGGTGAAGCAAGGTTCCTCTGTCCACCTCCTTCAACAGGGAGTCTAGGGCACTGAACAGATTGAGGAAATGTATCTGCTTCAGCAGCCTTTGCCTTTTGGTCGCTGAATTATTTGGCACATTTCACAAGACTCCAAAGGGATTTAAGGAACTTGCCAGATCCCTCTCTGAGACGATATCCTCCAAGGCAGAGATCACTGTTGCCTCACAGTTGGTTTCCCTTTAGGCCTCATGGATGAATTTCAAATGGGCTGCTTCCCACACACAGTTGAAGGTACCTCATGGGCAGCAGGTTCAGTAATTTCCATCAGAAGATGTGCTTGGATGTGCTTGTGTGAATTTGCAGAACCCTTCAAATATTTCTTTGTCAGTGCTGCTTTTGATGGACATTCCTTATTTGCCCCCAAAGTAAAAGACACTGTAGGTGTGAGCAAGAAAGAAAAACTGTCTGCTATGGGCATACATTTTTCGACCCCCCCCCCCCCCTCAACGGACATTTTCTAGGAACCAATGAGGCAGATGGAAAATGTGGTTCAGAAAATCTCGGGGTCTCTTCCAAGATCCATATAGAGACAGATCCCCAGGGGCAGGGGGGAGCTGTAATGGAATTTACCATGCTTGTGGCAGTTATGGCAGCATAACTTGGGATGTAGAGAGATCTTCTCTGACAGATCCTGTCAGTGCACCCAAAAGGAGGGCCCGACTGTCTATATCTGGAGGCAGTTGGAACCAGAGCCTGGTTAGAAATTACAAAAGATTTCTGGGTGCAGAGGATAATACCCAGAGGTTATATAGTACCATTTTTTCCATCCACCCTTGATGTTATACCCAATCAGAATGAAGCAGCAGCACTAGAAATAGACAAGCTGTTGGTCTTCCAAGAAGCCCCCCAGACCAGATAGAGTCCGGAACTTAGTCACGATTCTCTTTAGTCCCAAAGAAAGCAGTGGACTGGAGACTAATTTTGGGTCTAAGCAGTCTAAATCAGTCTGTTCAGTACACTAAGTTCCAGATGGTCACTGTTCATACCATTCTGCCTTTTCTGCACAAAGATGACTGGATGTGCTCAGTAGATCTTCAGGATGTGTACTATCATACCAAAATGAGCAGACGATCAAGGAGTTACCTATGTTTCCTGCTTGTAGAGCTCTGCCCTTTGGTCTCACCACAGCCCCCAGGGTGTTTACCAAGTGTATGGCAGTAGTAGCAGTTCACTTGACTGTAGGGATTCCGGGTGTTTGCATATCTGGATGACTGGCTCATAACTGTTCCTACCAGGCATCATCTGATTCTAGCTCGAGACTATCTACTCTGTAGCATTTTCTGTTGGTCAGGACAGCCATGCTCCGACACCTTTGCATTTTCCCTCAGACAACAAGTGTGGCATGTTCTTTGCCCTGATCCTCCCCACCAGGGGAGTCACCAAGGAACATAATGAGAATTGGCCCCCCGTGTCTTTTATGCCTCCCCCCGTTACCTCTAGTCCCCAAATTTCTTCAGAATGCATCTCGATTGAAGAGCACCGTTACCCTTATTAAGCCTTACTGGTGGTGTCAGATTTGCTTTCCATTGTCCTCCATGGATTCTGGATCCACCTCCAAACCTACCTCATCAGATGGACATGATTCCTGCAGACGTTCCATGCCTAAAATTAACTGCATGGTTTCTCCACTTGCATTGATCACTAGATAGGCCACGCTTTCCTCCCCTGTCTCTTTTTTTCTTTCATCATCCCACAAAGCTTCTACTAGGAAACTTTTTATAGAAGTAAATGGAAAAGATTTGTCATTTTCGGTGTAGCAGAAGGATGTAGCTATGTTTTCAGCACTAGTTCCTAAAGTTCTTGAATTTTTATCTACAATTTTCAATGGAGGTGCTAGCTCTTTTACTGTACAAGTACATCTAGCTTCCATTTCCAGTTTTTATATAGGAGTCTTTAGCGTCCTCCAAACTTTGTAAAGCCTTTCTGAGGAGAACTTTCTTTCTTGGATAGTCATGGGAGGAGAATATGAGTTGAAATTAAGTTGCCAACTGTGAACAAAATTATAGATGTGTTTCTTGGTGTTCTCGTATGGAAAATTAAGATTAAAAGATCCCACTCCCCTCTGAGCTTTAAATATTATTTGCAAACTTTAACAATCTTCATTTGAACCGTTAGCTAAGTCTGAACTAAAATTCTTGACCTGGAAAATTATCTTTTAGTGGCCATTACCTTTGCCAGAAGAGTATCAGAATTACAGGCCCCTGTCATATAAATCTCCTTATTTGATTTTTCATAAGGATAGTGTGTCCTTAGACCAATCTGTCCGTCCTTCCCAAGGTGGTGCCAGACTTCAGTTTAGGAAGAAAAGGACATCACAGATGGAACGTTATGGTGGGTACATAACTTTTTTTTTTTTTTTTTTTTTTTTTGCATAAAGTGATAACAGCTTGTACTTGTAGTTTGCTTTTGATTTGTACACACTGTATGCGATCTTGCAGCAGCTGTTTGGAGTCCACAGAAACACTGAATGTTTCCATTCCAGTATTTCTAATGCAGATTTATAAATGGAAATAGATTTTCAGCAGAGGCCTTTTTTATTCACTGGATTGGTTGAGAACTGTGGGTTGTAATCATGACATAGTTGACTCTTCAGTTGTGTCTTTCGGCATTTCCCGGTTAGGGGTCGCCACAGCGGAACTCCGGTCCGCTAATGATTGGCAGTAGATTTTTATGTGCCGAGTTGCCAGCCCTGATGCACAACCTTCAACGAAGGTACGCCCATTCACGTATGAAAACCTACTGGAACCTTTCACACATTGAATCCCAGAGAGTTTTGGGGCATGTCTGTACAAGTAGCTGACTTTCCAACACCTTGTGTGTTCGCTGACTTGTGGAGAGTTACTGACTGTACAGGTTACCCAAAATACGATGATAATCACGGGAGGAGGATACGAGTTGAAATAGTTGCCAACCGTGAACAAAGTTGTATTTGTGTTTTTTGGTGTTCTCATAGGTAGATTAAGATTGAAACAGAACAGTATTGCATTTAAGATTACGAAAGAGAGAAAAATTGAATTTGTGGAACCATCTTTTGAACTGCCACATGGTCTGATTGTCACCTTTTTGCAAATGTGGTTGGCATGCTGACTACCACGTAAAGCAGACTTTGAATGGCTGGTGGTGTCAGTTTTAGATGTGTAGAGCTAATGTGCTTGCTTTAGTCACCGCTGAAATATTTGTTGACCAGAAGAACCATCTAAGCAGAACTATTTTTATGAGATCTTAAAAATGAGGTGCTGTACAAGAAACCGATTAGTACATTGGTAAATGTTGATTTGTAAGACTGCAACAGTGCAGAGAGAGTTTACAGTTAGTAATATTTAGTATGTGCAGAAAGAGTAGCTCTGATGTTTTAGAATGAAAGTCTTTTTTTTTTTTATTAAATGTACTTACTGCAAAAGTGAAACATGTAATGAGTCATTTTAGGTTCAACATTCTGTCCAGTAAAGCAAGACAGTCATTGCATTTATAAAATGGGCAAGGAACATTGACAAATAAAAGTACCGTCTTCCGATGCATTAAATTTGTTCTGCGTCACAGGAGAAAACTAGTGCAGAGACCACCTAAACTTTATTCATTTACAAATTTCTTCTTCAGAGACTTGAAGTTTACAACAAATTTCCACATCTTGAAAAGTCGTCTAGCAATGCAAAATCTATCAAACACACAAGTAAATCAATAAAAAATAAACTTACATGCAGATAAGTCAAATACATGTGTAAATCTGAATAAAAACGTATTTAAACAAAACTCAGGATTGTGAGACAAATTGAACACACCTTCAGTAATAAAAGCATAAAGCTAAAATGTATTAAGTGAACATATGGTCATAAACAGTAAAAATCATAACTTACCTAATGGTCTTAGAGGTGGAAAGATTTCAGTTTCAGTTAATATGGAAAATGTAGGGTGTATGTATGCGTGCGTGTTTATCGTGTATATATTCATGCGTGTATCGTGTGTATCCGTGTATGTCTTTGTATGTGTGTATATATATATATATATATATATATATATATATATATATATATATATATGTATATATATATGTGTGTGTATGTATATATGTGTGTGTGTATGTATATATGTGTGTGTGTATGTATATATGTGTGTGTGTATGTATATATGTATATATATATATATGTATATGTATATATATATATATATATATATATATATATATGTATATGTATATATATATATATATATATATATATATATGTATATATATATATATATATATATATATATATATATATATATATATATATGTATATATATATATATATAGGTTCATATAATATGTATATCTATATAATATATATATATAGTATAATCACTATGTAATAGCTGTATATATATATATATGTGTATATATATTGTATATATGTATGTATTATATATATGTATATATATATATATATATATATATATAAATAAAATTTTGTATACATGTGATCTGAGTAGTTGACTTCATCATCTGCACATAGGGTGAGTTTCTATTCGAGCCATGCAAATTTTCAGCCTTTTCCTAGCTAGGCCTTACCTAATTACATCATTCCTCCAATTGCCGCAGATTCGTTTCGCTACGAGTGAGCATTGTGGTGTTGGATAAGGAAGGTAGGGGAACAATGACTCATAGATCTGATGTGATCGTTAGTAGGTGGGAATTGAAGGTTTTTAACCACTTTGAATGTAGTTAAAAGAAAGGTATGTACTTGGGTCCCCGAGGCGATCCCCTTCTAATTCGTGGATTGCAACTGTTGGTTGGGCGTTAGGGCTTGTTTTCTACAGGTGACAACATTTTTGGTTTCATTCAAGTCAGGTCTGGCACAGCTTTTCCGGAGCCCTTCTGAAGGATGTGTCCATGTTTAGGGGTACCATTGCCAGTTTGCACATTGTAGGTTTGACCAGGCTTAGTTGGCCTGACTTTGGAAGCTAATGGAACAGGTCGGCCCTGAGCCTGCCTGGTTCCCTTGCCGGTTGGTCGAGCAGGGCCAACTCACCCAGTGCGTCTTCCGAGTCTCTCAGAACCCACTGGAAGGGTTTGAGGTTTAAGCTGCAGTTTTTACAATACCCAGTGGGTTTTCAGCCCCTCTTCAAGGACCAGTGCTTATGCGCTTTCCTCTCAAGCCTTGGACTGTTTCAGCATCAACCTCCAAGACCAAATGTCTTCCTCCAGCACTCTGGGTGGCCACCTGTAGACCGCTGTTGTTAGGCTCTTAGACCAGATTCATGTTTGCTGACTAGGGTTTTCCTTTGGAGGGGTCATTACTTGGCGTGTAGGACCCTATTGTCTCGGGACCACAGTTGCCGGCCGGGTTTGGGCCGACCTTGGTAGGCTGGTTCAGCGCCTGGTTCATTCCTCATTTACGCTGCCGTAGCACACTGAGTTCCTGGATCCACCAATCCGTCCCTTGTGCGGTTCTACTTTAGTCGAGATCACATTCTCGGATCTACCTGTCCCGGGCTACCCTCGTGGATCTATCCCTCTTGGGGGGGGGCTTTCTTAACCTGTCTGCCAGTATTTGGCAATGTCTGTGCGTTAGGATTTTTCATTTTGGTAATCAGCAATCTGGAGTTTCCACCCAGGTTCCTAACATAGCTGAAAAGGCCTTATGATTGTCCTTTGAATCCATGGCAATTTTTCTCAAAATGGCCTTAGTTGATTTTATGAGTGCTCGATTTTTTACTAATCATACAGGGTGACTTCCCTTTTATGGATTTTGTTCTATCATGTAATAGCTTTCTCCTCTTATTGTAAAGTTTGTTAATGGCTGGGGTCCACCAGACTGGACGTTTGCCCTTTGTGGAAAGAGTCTTGGTTTTATTTGGGATTGCCTGATCCATGCAGTCCTGGAGGTGTTCATAGAAGGCATTTGTAAGGGTCCAGATTGGGTTGTGTTTCCTCTGGCCACGGGCCTTAACTCCGCCCCTTGAGTAGTCATGTTGGCTTAGAATCTTAATGGTCATCCTGCCTGCTTTTCCCAGGAGATTTTGCATCCACCAGGGGGAAACCCGGTTGGGTTTGCCCCATTTGGAAAAGCTGGGGAATTTTCTCCTGGCAGGGGGTTTAGGGAAATTTATTGGTCAAGGCTGGATTTGGCTATTAAGTCTCCAGCCCCTCTTCAAAGGCACCCATGTCTCGTTCTCCTCGGCTTTGCTCTCGCCGGAGCCATCTGAGCCGAGGCACTCTCCTCAGATCCAGCCCATACCCAAATCGGTAGCTTTCTCCAGGTCACCTCTGAGTGTCTCCGACCTGGATATGGACAGGCTGATGAGGAGGTTCATCCAGAACCAGATTCAGATGGGGGTCTTACCAGGGCCCTCTCCCATTGGAGAGGGTCTTCCTTCAACTATGTTCCACCCTTATTGCTCCTTCCCCGATCCGACCAGGCACTTTGGGGTTTTTGGGTCCGAGACCTTTCGGAGCTGTTGGGTCGGCGCCGATGGTTCTCTTTTCCTCTACGCTGGCCGTCGCCTTGTGTTCCTCTGATCCAGGAGACTCTCGGAGCCGTGGTCAGGGAGTCTGACCCGAGGGTCGAGATCTCATTCTTTCGGATCCCATCCTCAGTGCCCGGACTACCCATCTGTCTGCTCCGATCCCTGCTTCGGTGCTTGGGAGAGCTTCTTCCTTACGCTCAACGGAGTTGTGCCATCCATTGGCGTTCGGGGCAGTGGAAAGGGTTCTCTCCCAGGGGTTGAGACCACAGCTTACCTATTCGGATCCTACTCAGACCCCTCTGATTTTGAATTCTGCTCCCATTACCCTGTCTCAGGGACACCCCCAAAAGCAACCCCAGGTTGTTCCCCTCGGGGAACCCCCGGGCTTGAATCCTCTCCAAGGTCCCACTGGAGGGAACCTCATCCAAGTGTGAGGAGGCACTTGGACTCCCCAGTCCTTTACCACATACGGACTTGGATGAAGGAGGGGTTCCCCAGATCCCCCCGAGGACATCTGTTCAGAGACATTATGGAGATCCTCCGCCAAAAGGAGGTTGGTCACCCCCAAACCCTCTGCGGATGAGTCCATATTCCGGGAGGCCTTTGGCAGGGCCCATCTACTTCCTGGGTCCCCCCAAATGGACCCTTTGGTGGACCTCATCACCACTAGGGCATGGAAGGATCCTGACACCTAAAACCTATACCCAAAAGGCCAGAAAAAATTTTTCCCCATCAGACAGGCAGGCATGGCCCAAAGGAGCCCGGTAGAGCTTTGGTTTGCAGCTGCCACAAAAAAAACTGGCACAGGAGATTTCCCTCGGTTCATCCACCAGAGTCCAGGTCGATGGATCATTTGGGAAGCGAATTATTTGTCAGCGCATTTTCTATTCGGCTGAATTACTTGGCACATGTTATCAGACTGCAGCGGACCTTATATCTGAACTAACTGGCCCCGGAGTCTCTTTCAAGGACAAGCAGTTTTTCACTGCGAAGATGACTCCTGAAATCAGTGACAAAAAACTCTATCGTCTCCTTTTCATGCTATGGAGGGACCCCTAGAGCTGCTGGTACAGGCATTGCCTTGAGGCACCCGCCTGGATCAGGCTGTGTCAATTTGGACCCCTTTAAGGCTCTTTCATCAAGCCATGGATCATCCCTCTTTGGGAAGACCTGACACACTAACCCAGAGTGAGAAGGACGGAAAGACTTTGTCAGCCATCGAATCTTCTTTAACCCCAGAGGTCCTATTCCAGGAACCAAAGGGCAAAAGAGGGGTTCCAAATCACAGTCCCGACCTGGAAATTCCCCCCGGGAGGGGACAAGCGACCCCCAAAGGGGGGGTCCCAAAAGGGTTGGAACCCTTTTGACAAGAAAAATGGGGGGTTTTTTCCCTCCTTACCGGGGATTGGGGGAAGTTTTCCAACCCCAGTGGCAGGGGATCCTTCTCAATGCTGGGTGAAATTTTTCCCCAGATTTTCCCCCCTTCACATGCCCCTCTACACCCCAAGTTTCCCCCCCAAAGGGGTGCAGCCTTAATTTAAAGGCTCAAAAACCTTCCCACCCTCAGATAATGTAGATGGCATTACCAGGTCCTCTTTGTGGAGTGGGACCACAGTTGCGACCCACCCTTGGGCACGATCCTGTGGTAAGGCTGAGATTAAACAGCTGCCTTATGGGTTTAATTCCTCATTTAGCTCGTAGCACACAGCCGGGACACCATCCGTCCCATTGATGCTGTGTTTTAGTTTAGAGAGAGCAGCCACCTGCGCATTTGAGATGTCCGGGAGGCTACACTGGTTACAAGTTATCTCTCCTTAGGGGAGAGGGGTGAGTTTGCACTGAACCCGTCTGCCAGCATGTTGGCAACGTCTATGGGTTCAGTGATTTTTGAAATCATTTTGGACTACCTGAGCATATCTGGGAGCTTCCACCCAGGTTCCTAAACATAGCTGAAAAGGCCTTATGATTGTCCTTGAATCCATGGCAATTTTTCTCTCAAATTGGCCTCCTCAGTTGATTTTATGAGTGCCCGATTTTTTACTAATAATGATCAGTGACTCTTTTATGGATTTTGTTCATCGCAAAGCTTCTTATTGTAAAGTTTGTTAATGGCTGGGGTCCACCAGACTGGACGTTGCCCTTTGTGGAAAGAGTCTTGGTTTTATTTGGGATTGCCTGATCCATGCAGTCCTGGAGGTGTTCATAGAAGGCATTTGTAAGGGCTTCCGAGCTTGGGTTGTGGTTTCCTCTGGCTCAGGGGCCTTGAAGGATACCACACCAGTCTTGAGTAGTGTGAAGTTTGCTTTAGAGAAGTTCTTCACTATGGTCTTTTTGTTTGGGGTGGGGGGATGTGGATTTCCAGTGAGATTAGTTTATGATCAGATCTCACCAATGAGGGATATACTTCGTGTGGAGCATTTTGTCCCCATGTTTGTGACAATGAGATCTAGTATATTTTCTCCTCGTGGGAACAGTGACTAGCTGTTCCATGGCATTTGAATTTATGAACTCCAGGAACCGTTGGGCTAGAAAGTTAGGGCTTGAGTAATGTTCCCAGTCTATATTCGGTAGTTGAAGTCACCCAATATGATGGTGTTTGGAGATACATTTATACCCTCCAGTGTCTTCTGGTGGAAGCTGTGTGGGGTCCCTCCGAGTTTGAGAGGGTGGCCTGCATGCCACAATTTGTGGTGAGCAGTTTCGTTTATGATTAGCTGCACCTGGATGGTTTCCGGCTTTGTGCTGGGTTAATTAACCTGGAGGTGTGGTATCCTTTATGAATATGGATACACCCTCCTTTGTGGTGGTCCCGGCTTTCAAATGGAACGCATGATGAGAAACCACAGTGCCGGGTACCAGGAGCCTGAACCATGGTTTCAGTTGTTATTGTTACATCGACAGCCTCCATACCGAGAAGGGCTCCTCGGCGCGGTAATCGAGATTTAGACTTCATATTGAGCAGCATTACCTCAGTTTCTTCCCATTTTTTTTCCCCGAAAAGGGGGTTCCCTTTCCCCCAAAAGGGGAGAAAGGGGGCCCCCCCCCCCCCCCCCCCAAAAAAAAAAAAAAAGTTGCCCCCAAAATTTGAAAAGGGAGGAAAATTTAGACCCTCTGGAAGCCGGTTCCCCATTTCTTTTTTTTTTTGGGGGGGTTATTTAGAATTTACCTTCCCTAAAAAGGCACATGGGGGGCGAGCACCAATATCGAACCCCAAGGTGCGGGAAGCCCCCCTTTCAAGCAGGCAAGCAGTCTCCCGGAAGAAGACACGGGAATCTTTAATAACCCAGCTTCCCTTTTTAAAAGCTTTTTGCCCTAATTGTGGCACATTCTTGGGAAAAGGCCTGTCGGGGTTGTTTTCCCCTTTTAACATTCAAAGCCCATGTCTTTTCATTTCGGGAAAGGACGCCCACCAAAGAAGGAAAAAGACTTTGTAAATTTTTGAATTGCCTTAACCCCAGGGTTTTTAGGACCAAAGGGCAAAGATGGGCCAGTACCTCCCTTTTTTCACCGGGATTGCCCCAGGGGGGACAGGAGTCCCCAAGGAAAAGAGGGTTTTTTAGGGTGACTTTTCCACACTCCCCCTTTTTAGGGGTTGCTGGGGGTTCTTGAGGGCGGGTTTTGGGGGTTTCCTCTCTGTTTGGAAAATTTACTCAGACCCCCGGGTGTTTTTTTATGGGTTTATTCATTTCATTATGTACTTTTGGGTTTTGTGTTCCCCCCCTCCGGGGTCGCCTTGAGTTAAAGGCTAAAACCCAGTTGGAAAATCCCTAATCTTAAAGTTTTTTGGTTTTGGGGGGGAAAGGGGCGGGGGCCCTAGGCATTTACTTGCCAAAAATTCCCTTCACCGCTGCCGGAGAGAAATTAAATGCCTTTGGCATGCTAGTTTTTTTAAACCAATTTGAAAAAACCCATGGGGGTAGGTAGGCTTTTAATTAGTCCGATTTTAAATTTGTTTTGGTGAGGGGCCGGGTAACTTATTTCAAGTTTACTCTAATCAAAACCCCCGGGGTTTTCCCAAGAAAACGGAAAGGGCCATAAGAATTCGGGGCATTAGTATCCCAAACCTGAAATTGGTTTAGGTAAAGCTTCCGGGTCAAGCAACAACAACCCTTCCAAAGTTAGTTTCAGCAGGTTGGATCCCACCTGGCCGGTAACAAGTTCATGGGGCAGGTTATGATTCAGAAAATTTTTTTTTCCCCCCCGGAAAAAGAAAACCGATCCAGCTCTTTTTACATTGAGCACACCCATGTTTGGGGGCCCCTGGGCAGGGCACCAAACTTCCCCCTTTGCATGCTTCAATAGAGTTTCAAATTAGAGTTAGGGTCCGGGCTGCCCCAATGTTTCCACATCCAAATGAACACGCTGAAGCCCCCAGGGGGGCTTAATCAGGGACTTTTTGATGCACTTTTTTCGGTCAACCAGGTACCAGGACTTTAGTCGGGTGGGGGCATTCCAAAAGGAGGTCCGGGGCAGGGCCCTTCCGGGCCAGCACACACAAGCCTAGAGACAGTCTTTTAGCTTTGGAACCTTACCTTTAGGGGGAATCATTCAGGAAAAAAAGTCAGCCCTTTCAAAAGGGGGGACCCCCCCCAGGGTGTTCCCAAGGTTTGGGGGTTTGGGGCCCCCTGGCTTGGGGACGGGTTTTCCTGCCTGGCCTTCCTGTAAAATTTTTTCAACCCCTCATATTCCCTTTGGGAAAAGTTGGTCAGATAAGTTAGTCCCCTGGTGGTTGTTGCTTCTGGGGCCGGTTTGATTCTTAGTAAAGACTCACCCCGGGGTAAAAACTCACTCCAGTATTGTATTGGGAAGGAGAGGGTCGTGTTCTGGGGGCCCCGGGTTTTTTGGCCCAAATTCCCATTCCCCTTTTGGACCAAGGAGACCCTTTCCTGGAATCTAGAATTAATTTGGGGAAACCTTAATAAAAACCAACCAAAAGAATGGGTGGCTTTTTTTAGTGGGGGCTTAATAATTGGCTTTTGGATGCGGGTTTGGGGCTTGGTTCAAGAACTGAAAACAAAACCTAGTCTCATTAAAAAGGGAAAATGGGGACTTTTTCAAGAGACCACTAAACCCAACCGGAAGTGGGGGAAGTGCTTTTAGATTGGGGCCTTCCAGGGAAAAACCCCAAAGGCTTTAAAACAAACAAAAATGCGGGATTGGTATTAACAAAAAAGGGGCCCCCAAATTTCTATTTTACGGGGAAAAATTTGGGATCCTTTAACCAGTTTTCCCATAAAGGAAACCCCCCGGGGTCTTCCACAGGGCAGCCAGGGGGAACCTTCTTTAATGGCCTAAAACCATTTGAAATCTTGGGGGGGTCAACTGCGTTCTTCCCCCCTTTAAGTAAAAGCACCCCCTTCCCCTGTCCCCCATTTCCTGGGGGACCTGGCCCAAGCGGCCCTTAAAAGGGCAAATGTAGTTTACCTTTAAATCTTCCCAAGCCTTAAATTCCTTGAATCTTTAAAATGCTTTTGCTAAAGGGGTTTTCCCAAAAAAAGGCTACCAGCGGCCCTCCATACCAGAAAAAAGGCCCACTTATTTAAACCGTTGGTTGCCCTGCCAACCTACCAGTCCCAAGCTGAGGCGGGTCCCCTTTTCCCCCTTCCCAAAAGGATCCCAGACCCCCCTTTAAGAAAATTCGGGGCTTCCCCCAAAGTTTAAAGCAATTAAATTTTTTTGGGTTTGGCCCTGAGCCCTAACCCATTTAAAACCGGGGTGTAATACTGTTTTCTGCATTTTTCGAGCACCCCAAAACCCTTCTACCAAATTAACTGGTCCACCCAATTTTCAGGGGTTAAAATAAGTTCCCGGCTTTAAAAATTTAAAGTTTTTAAGGGAAAATTTTAGGAAAGGGTTAAAAAACGTCAGGATTAAATTTTTTTTTTTTTTTTAAACCAAGGGTTCCAGTCCGATTAAGTTTTTGTCATGGAAGACTGCCTTTTTGGTCGCCATCACATCAGCCAAGAGAGTTTCAAAGTTGCAGGCCTTATCCTCCTTGCCCCCCTATTTGGTTTTCCACAAGGATAGGGTTTTGCTGCATACGAATCCTTCCTTTCTTCCCAAGGTGTCCTCAGCAGCCAATATTAATCAGTCTGTAAATTTGCCAGTCTTCTTCCCAAATTTCCAAAATAGAGGTGAATGTATGCTTCATTTATTGGATGTCCATAGACAGCTTAGTTTTTACCTCCATAGGACTAAACCCTTTCGGAAGTCAGATCAATTGTTTGTCTCTTTTTCAAAACCATTTTTGGGCAAAGCTGTTTCAAAAGTGTCCTTAGCAAGGTGGATCACTCTCTGTATTGCATAGGTTTATAAGGAGAAAGTTTATCTCCTCCTGGTGTATTGAAGGCTCATTCCACTAGAGCAATGGCCACTTCTGCAGCTTTCTGGTCAAGAGTTCCGTTGGATGATATCTGTGCTGCAGCGACTTGGGCCAATTTGCACACATTCATCTCTCATTATAAATTGGATTTTATTTCTAGAGGGAGAGCATCCTTTGGCTCTGCAGTGCTCAGAAATATCCTTCCATAGCGGCCTCCCAGGAATACTAGTAGCTGGGGACTCTGTCCCTTAGGTGCAGAATGAATGAAGTCAACTAGTACAGATAAAGAAGTTGTGTTCTTACCATAACGTTCCATCTGAGTAGTAGACTTCATTCTTCTGCACCTTCCCTCCCTCCATCCCCCTCACTCTTCAGGTTTTTCCTGTTTAGGATTGTGGTTATGTTGCCACTTAGTGTCAGCAAACTCTATCTAGGGCTAGATAGGAGGAAGTGATGTAATATAGGTAAGGGAGGAGCTCGGAGCTGATGCTTGAAAAGTTTTGCCAGTTCGGATCCGAATGATTTGTATAGACTTCCTTCTCTAACTAAGGAAATACCTGATGTCATTTTCATTAGTTTCTCAGCAGATGGGTTTCAGATTTGGCTTGGCCACTTAAACTAGATTCTCAGATCCATCTCTCGAGCTCCTCCCTTACCCGTAATGCCACTGTATCCCTCCAGTGCGAATCTCCTACTCTTGAGCCTTTGGGTGAATTTTCAGTATTATGCAGTGGTAAGTTTACTTTAGTTAAATCATAAACAATTTTCTTTCACACTCCCTTCCTTCTAAATAGTTTTCAGGTCCTGTCCATCAGGCACTTCCTTTCCTACCCTTTTATTGTTTGGGTATGTGCTCAACTGCCATTGTTGGTACTTTTGTTTATTTTTTCCTGTAATCTTTCCCTTCCTACTGTTTAGAGGGCATTTTGTGATAACATTGTTGGGATGTTTATGTCCTGTAAAAAAAAAAAAGAGTGTAGCTGTGTTTAAATCTTCTTCTTCTCTCTCTCTCTATTTAGGACATGGCAGATAACTGACTGATTTTTAAAAAATGCACTTCATGTGGTGATAAGATTCCAAGTTCTGATGCCCACAAGGAATGTGTTTACTGTTTCAGCACTGCCCATTTAAAAAATGAGTGCTCCATTTATGCTGGTTTCAATTCCAGGGCTCTTTGTGACTGGAAAAATATGTTAGTGTCTACTGGGGCTCAAGCCTCCTCCAAGAGGTCTGAAAAGGGGAATCCTGAATCTGCCCCAAAGGGTAAATATAAGTAATTCCTGGACAAATCTACCACATGTGCTGTCTTCAGAGCTTCCTATGAAAATCTCAAACAAGTCTAATCTCACATCTTTGGATTGTATTTAATTGAAACCTAGATCACATTGGATCTGGTCACAAAGGTTTTTGCTGAAGCATATTTCCCCTCTGCTTCACTCACCTTTTCTCCTGGAAACTGAGGAGGCATTCTGGGCCAAATCTCCCAGGTTTTCTCTTGGGTCTACAGGAGCTTGTCTAAGGCATAGGTGGATAGAATGACGAAATTACTCAACTCTGATCCAGATGGGGGTAATCCCGTCTCAGTCTTCATTGGATCCATAAGTTTGCCCTTCACTGATCTGAAAATCATATCTTTCTCTGATCCATCCTGTGGCTTAGGAATACTCAGATCAGCGAATTGTTGAGGGTGTCCTCATCAGATCTGAAGACTGGTCTTTATTCGACTCCAGCAGTGTTCTTGAATCATCTGACTTCGATGCTTTTGGAACAGGACTCTTGGGGCTAAAGTGCCTGCACTGGCTTTGGGATGTTGGAGTCGACTTGAAAGTTATCGGAGCTGCCCTTTCCCTTGGGTGCTTCAGTGCTGGACAGCTTGGGTACGACTCCCTCCTGGACAGGACTCCTCAGTGATCTTCAGCTCCAGCACTGTTGGCCTCTCTTTCTCCTTGAGCCTCTGCATTTGACGGTTGTGGCAAGGTATTTCTCTATGCCTAAAGAAAGAACATCCTTGCTCTCCTCGGATCCTTTCTGTTCACCATTGGGTTTGAATTCTCAGCCTGCCACCTCGATACCACTGAGGCAGCCTACCAGAATGAGCCTGCAGTCAGTCCCTAGGGACTTTCCTGTCGCTTCAGATGCCTCAACAGACCATCCCACTGATGGGGTCCTTAGGAAGACTACGTGTAAAAGGAGACAGTTGGATTCCCTTTGGAAATCTGTCACTGAGGACACTAGTTTCTATGAAGGGGATGGGTACCCCAGATCTCCACCTGAGGTTGTTTCCTTTGGAAAAATACTGGAGCTACTAAAGCAAAAAGCGGTATGTTTGTTCAGCACCCTTCTCAGGTGTTCCTAGAGGCCTTCAGGTCTGGCCCAACTATGTCTTCGTTGACACCTGCAGCTTATGAGCTTAGAGATGTTGTCTCATGTTCCGCGTGGAAGGAACCAGATACTGTGGAGCCATTTTCCACGTGACCAGATTTTTAGCTCCCCTAAAGGACCAAGCACACTGGAGCAAGGGAGTCCCAGTAAATGAAATGACTGTAGTAGCAGCCACCAATAAAGAGCTTGCAGAGGACATCTTTTTCACCTCTAACATGGGGTCTAGGAATTTGGACAGATTTGCAAAGCGAGTCTGTGCCTCTGCGACCTTTGCCATGTGTTCGTTGAATTATTTGGCGCACTTTGCTAGGTTTTAAAGAGATTTGACAAAGGAACTCCCTAAATCTCTTTCTGGGTCCATGTCTGTGTTAGGACTAGAATACGGTTTCTTCATAATTGGCTATCCTTCAGTTTATATCTAAAGCATCCATCCATTGTTTACAGTCTTATTTTGGATTCATTACGTAGTTGGGCTACATTTAATGGTATGTTTGTTAGAAATATTAGGTGATGTATATAGGTGGAAATAATTTAGGAAATCTATGTAGTATGGACTTGTGTTACTGGTGAGACCTTTGACTATGATAATGATTTTTAATTGGTGATTGAGTTTTGAAATACATCCAGATAAAATCATTGGGGAGCCTGTTCTATAATAAGGACACTTTTGAGAATGGTGGCAACCAGGAATGAATTTTGTAATACTTCCAGTTTTTCAGGTAGTCATAGGACCAGTACTTTGAACATCCAGAAAGGTAAAAAAATATTCTCATGATTAAAGTGTAAACCCTAAAGTCCAGAGATGAAGCAGTATGTGAAGGGAATAAAGTCAATTAATCCCCATAACAGCAGAAGATGTCGGCTGTGTAACCTATGAGCCAGATTAAATCTACACATACAGCAGGAAGCTTTTTCAAGACCTCAAAAAGTAGACACTGCACAAGTACAAATGAGAGTTAAATTTGCAGTGAAATGTAGAAATACTTGATTTAAAACAATGAAATGTCCAAAAACGTAATGAAGTAGGTCAGCAAGCATGCCATCAGATAAAACTACTTGGGGGGGAGGGGGGTTATGGGTAGAGTGTTACTGGTCTGCTTGTCCCTTTTTTGCTTTTGGGAGTTGCCACTGAAATGATTACCATTGTGAATATTTTTATGAACTGTCAAGCTTTTTGTTGGCTAAAACAACTTAAGAGATATTATGATAATTACTGTTTACATAACGTCTTTCAGGTCATGGATCTGGCACCATAATTCTTGTGACTGATTTTTGAGGATACCTTAACTGGAAAACAGCATACAAGTTTGTGAAGCACTGTGATGCTTATGTTTGTCTCCTCATCTGGATTAATTTCACCTACCATTACTTTGCTACATATACAGCACACAACAAATTCACTGATCTTGTTACTCTTAAATTTGGTGTTCTGATTCTCACACCACTGAGCTTCATGTTTGAAAATGAGTTGCATTACGATTAGTTTAACTGAGGCAGAAAGTGCCCGCATGTTTTGTAGTGTTGGCACCTGTTTACAAATAGAACAGCTCTGTCGCGCACAGTTGGACAGAAGGAGCCCAGGGGCCCTTTAAATTTCCATCCTGAAAATGTAGTACCAAAATTGTACACAATTGAAAACTATTAATCCTGCATAATGAGTGGCAGAACAGTTATACATTTATTATACAACGACTCCCCCCATTAATATTCTAAAACGTGCGCGCTGATTGGTTAGCATGTACGTTATAAATCAGAGTTATAGTAATGGAAAAAGGTCTGGTCGCCCGGACTTTTTCCATTAGTTTAACTTTTTTTTTTTTATAACAGCAATGGTGAACACAAGATCTCCGTTGCTTGTTACAATGTGTCTCGCCATGTTAAACGAGTTTAACGTAGCGAGACACTTTAAAAAGCAACGGAGATCTTGCTTTCTCCGTTGCTTTTTTCAAAACTGTCTTGCTATGTTAAATGGGTTTAACCTAGCGAGACAGCTTTAAAAAAAGCAACGGAGATTCTCTGTTGCTTTTTTTAAAGCTGTCTCGCTGTGTTAAACTCGTTTAACATAGCGAGACAGGTTGTAAAAAGCAACGGAGATCTTGCTTTCTCCGTTGCTGTTGCCCACAGCTCTGATGTACTGCGTAAATATACGCATGTACAGTACATCAGAACTGCCGTAGAATACCCAGACAGCTTAGGAAGGGCAGCAAGGAGGCATTATACAATGCCATTACTTAAGAAAAGTTTTTTTTTTTTTCTTAATGTCTTGTATAATAGCAGTAACCCTCTTCTGGGTGTGGGTAATGCTGGATTTACCCACGGTTGGTTTTGTTTGGCCACTTGGGCTTTGCCCTCGTGACCAAACCACACCAACCATGGCTAAATCCAGCGTTACCCACACCCAGGCATGGGTTATTGCTATATCATACACTGTTTTAGCTTAGAGATATTGTACACGATCTACTAAATGTAAAATTCAAAGCTGCAAAAGTACATATGCCCATTTTATGACTGCAGTAGAGCACTTGGAGGCATGCATGGTACATGTACTATCTCACCCAAGAATTGCAAGACAGCCTCCCTCCGTGTTCTTGCCTTGCAACACCCTTGATGTGTGGTAATATCTATAACATGCTTACTGTGTTGTGCCTTTTTGTATATGTATACGACATGCTGTGACAAAGTGGGTGGAGCTCTGTTAAGGGCAAATGGAGGGTAGGCCAGGATTGAATGGGGCAGGTGCTATTAGAGGAAAATACAGAGCTTTTAATACTTGAAAAGGAAAAGAATCGTGGACAGAAATGAACCTGGTAGGTTTAGGGAAGGAGCAACAGAGCAAGGAATTTGGTCATCACAGCAGAGAAGCCAGCATGTATCATGTGGTTGGATAACTTGGAAATAAGAGGTGAGTAAATGAGTGGGCAAGGTGGTAATTTAGAACTTTGAGAGAGCAGAATGATGATGCTTTATAGATGGGCTTAAAAGTTTGCTTAGTAGGAAATAATTGGTCATTTTTTTGTTTGTTTCCTGTTTATTTTCATTCATCCTTCTTGCAGTCATTTGATCCATTCATTTCCCTGTGGTCTAGAGCTGATCACGTGATCTGTCTTTCAGGCAGCTGTCTGGGGTGGGGATTCTTTTAAATTTTTTATCCCTCCTTCCCCTGGGCTGTCATGGGCATTCTCAGATGTGAAGGGCAAAAGAGAGACAGAAAATGTAATTATTTCAGCAGTCACAGTTAAGCTGAATACTGCAGTAGTAAGGTTACACAAGCTTCATTACAAGCCATGAGAGGGTTTGTGCCCTGTTTTGCTGTGACGTTTGTTACCTGTTGTTGAAACTGTGTTTTGCAGTAATGTGGTGTTAAATTTGGAATAACAAATGAAGTTGGAAAATGGGATGCACACTTTAATACAGCCTGATATTATTACATGCGTTACAACTTTAAGTTTATTGTCCCACAGGTTGAATATCTTCATCTTTGTAACATTACAAATAAATGTTATGAATGTATAGCTTATTTGGGTCTAAAAAGTGTAAATCTGGGTTTTTGTTTTTGTGGTTAAGATAACTAGTTTTATCTTTTTTCCTCTTTTCTCAGGAAATAGACAGAAGACTAGAAGCAAAGCTGAAGATTGTACAAAAGGAAAGGTATGGATGTGTAAAATAAACATAAGGACATTAAATTTGAAATGAGGCTTAATAAAAAAGATTTGTCATTTTTGTGGACATTGAGATAACCGGGTTGTTTTGTCCACAAGTGTGTATGCTTGCATAGTGAGGTGCACAACATGATGATGGTGAAATTGAACTTGAGAACTCTTCCAAGGTTTCTCGCTAATCTGTCCAAATCTTTAATTCTACTGAACAGATGTAGTATTTTAAATGTGTTGTGGCATGGTGTTTGTAGTTCTGATATGTCGTCTTAAGGGAGAGCTGTGGATTGATGCTGCCATTGTAGGTTGGTTACTATGCACGTGTATACCCTTTTAGAGGGCGCTGGAATGGAAACAAGCTTTGTATAATGAGAAATGTTTGTCATTGCTTAGAGTAGTCCTTTTTACTTTGAATATGTGTCTGTCTTCCTTTTTGGTATTGGAGACTCAAATTTCTTTTCCACCTGCTTCAGAAGGCCTAAGGGATTTTTTTTGGTTTATGGTACATTTTGATTTTTTTAACACTTCATTTTTTTTCCTTGAAATGAGCTGTAATCCCTTTGATAGGGAATGCTCTGACACTGACTCTAAAGTCATAGACCCATCCATAAGTTGTTTAACTTCTTATTGAATTATGCAAGACGTAGGCAAACATGCATCTTCTATTAAAGAAGACAGACCATGTTAACATGTTCAGTAGCAAAGCTTGTACATCACGTATATATTTTTATACAATTGACATCAAGCAAGGATTGAGCAAGTTGCTTAATTCCTGCCTTCCCTTAAACTTCACTCCTGCTTCAAAACATAATCCATATATTGTTCTCAGTTTCCATTTTTTATGTAGTTTGCTTCTACCAATTTCAAAATCTCACTTCCAGTTCTTTTATCTCTGTTACAGTATTCATTACTTCATGTACAGTTGATTTAGACTTTGGACTTCCATTTTCTAGTGATTGCTTTTTTGGCAGCCACCAGACTTGCTTAATAAGCCCTTATGTGTAGGCAGATGTTCTTCGTGTTTCACTGTTGCAGTCATTGCATTTGGGTTATCTGCCTGCAGGTAGCCCTTAGCCGGCCTGAATACCGGTCTTGGATTCCTGCGTCAGATACTGTCTCTTCTTCTATGACGTCAGGAGTATAAAACGTGCAGCCAATGCCATTACATCAGTCTTTCGTGCAGCGCGGTGCCTGAAGCAGAAGCAGTTCGCAAGTGCCAGTCGGCAGACTCCTGAAATTTTAATTTTCGAGTTTCAGAACAGAAGTCTAAGAAAAAAGCTAAGTACTCCCACTGGGGATACTTTTTCTTGCTCTTAACTGATGTCAGTAAAAGTTAGCAATTGTCTTACCTGTGGAAAGCAAATACCTCATAAAGATTTTCATTCGTACTGCATTCCTTGCTTAGGCCCAGACCACGACATCCCTCGCTGTCTGTTTTGTGCCTTATTCAACCCCCAAACTATTCGTTGTCTGTCTATTTTCGCAGCAATTTTGGTACTCTGTTTAACTGTCCAGAAATGGCTTCGGTAAGCCATCTGACTACCGATGTTTAGAAAAAATGTAAGGATAAAGACAGATCGCATATGTCCAAAACTGCCGACGATGCTTCTGTTAAGCTAGTCGCCAGTTTGCCGGTACTCACCGAGGCACTTTCGCAACTCCTGATGCCCGCTACTTCAGATTCGCAGGCCTCTACTGAGACCCATTCGGAGTCCAGCATTCCTCCAGATGCTTCTTCGACTATGGAACCTGTGGATGTCTCTAGGGGTCCTGAGCTGCTGTGCAGGCACCGGCTTCTGAGGTGTATTCACGCCTACAGATTTGCATTTTAAACCGACGCCATCTTCTTCATCAAGGCATAAAACTCTACCCACGCCTAGAAAACAGACGTCCAAACCGCATGGTCAGGTCCATATGCCTAAACAAATGCTTAGAATGGCTGAAGACCTTATTACTTTAATTAGGGGAAGCCAGCCTTCCCCCTCTGAGACCTAGAATTGATTTTCCTTCTGATTCTTCTGATCAGGTTTCTGAAATTTCTGTTTCTTCTGATTACCAGGCTTTGCCGTTATCTACCTGTGAGGATTCTGATGCAGAGGATTCAGTTCCCTCTGCTTCCCCTCTAGAAGAATTTTCTTTTGGTAAAAACTTGCACACTCTCAGGGAGCATTTCTGCTGGGAAAGCCAGGATTACTCTGACTCCAAAAAGAGGCTTGGGGAATTCTTACTCCTCCCTCAACACGGGCCTTTAGCTATCCCTCCTGTTCTGGACGTTGTAGATTATGTTTTCTTGGAATCTAGCCTGGCCCCAGACACTTTAATTCCAGCTCCCAGAAAAACCTGCCTGGTATTAGAGTACCCAACTCTCACATGTTCCTCTTCAAGTATCCTATTGCGGATCCAGAGACCATTTCCCAAGGAGCAAAGGGCATTAAGGCTACTGCTGCCAAAAACCCTACCCCCTCTGATAGAGATTCCAGGGCCTTGGACAGATGGTTAAGAAGGGTGTACACTTCTGCTGCTTTGGCTATTAGGGCCTTAAATTGCCAGTTTCATATGTTAAAGTATCAGCAGCATATTATGGGATGACTTAAACAGAAAATGATGATTCCTGACTGTGGTGAACATAAAGAATTACAGGATTTAATGCATTCTGCTGAACAAGTTGGTAAACATACTTTGCAATGTGGTTTTGACTCTTTAGATGCGTCTTGCAGGGCTGCTGTCACTTGGTCTGTACTTAGAAGGCATGCTTGGCTTAAGTAGCAAAACTTGCCAGATCATGTTAAAGCTAAATTACTGGATGATCCCTTAAACCAAGACTGCCTGTTTGGCAACAAAGCAGAAGTCATCCTTAAAAAGATGGAGGAAAAAGCTAAATCTATGCAAACTGTTTAACATTTCCTGCAAGTACAGCCTCCCAGATTTAGTAGGCATTGGCCTTCTAAGAATTGTTTTTTTCCAGTCTCTTCCAGGCCTTGTCAGTCCATACCCAGGAACAGCAGACCACCTAGGTTACAGTCTCAGGTTACACACAGTCCTAAGCAGTGGGGGGCTCCCACTTACAAAGCAGGAAGTAGCAAGACACCCCCCTATGGAAAATGTCACAATGACTTGACCTTAACCCTTCCAAGCCCTGCTCAACTGCCTGCTCCCTTAGGAGGAAAGCTCGCCATGCATGCAAAAAACTGGGAACTCATTACCCAGGAGAAATGGGTTTTAAATATAGTTTTCCAAGGATACAGATTCCACTTCCACACCCTACCAACCCCAAATGGTTGGCCAGTCTTACCCCCAAATCAGTGGGCAGAGGCTCAACAGCAGGTTCTCTCTCTTCTAAGTATCAGGGCTATTCATCTTGTCCCAGCAGAAGAAAGGAGACAAGGTTTTTACTCAAGACTTTTCCTGGTACCCAGAAAAGACGGCTCCTGGCGTCCTATCCTGGATCTTTCTATCCTAAACACATTTTTGGTAATCCCAAAATTCAAAATGCTAACACTTCAGCTGTTTCCTATGCTAGGCAAAAATGCCTGGTTAGCAACCTTAGACTTAAAGGAAGCTTACCTGCACATTCCAGTAAGGGAATCTTGCAGGAAATACCTACGCTTCAAAGCAGGCTCCATACAGTATCAGTTTTCTGCACTTCCCTTTGGCTTATCTACTGCGCCCAGGGTATTCACAAAGTGTCTAGCTCCAGCCATTGCATTTTGCAGGCAGAGAAATTTTCAAATATACCCATACCTGGACGATTGTCTGACTCGGGCAGAAAGCCAGACATGCTATTAAAACATCTGGCATTCATAAAGAAACTTCTAACCTCACTGGGGTACATCATAAACAAAAATAAATCTCATCTAGTACCCCGCCAACAAATTGTATTTCTGGGAGCAAGCTTGAACACAACTTCCTAGATGGCTTACCTCACGCCAGAGAAACAAGTTTATTTGACAACCTACTTCAAACTACTGGCCACAAAGACTCTGCTATCTGCAAGGAAAATTTTGCAAGCCCTGGTGTTCATGGCCCTTTGCATTCTTCTAATTCCATATGCAAGACTGCATATGAGGAAACTACAGTGGTATCTAAAAAGTCTATGGTGTCAACATTCTCAGTACCTGGAGTCAAGAATTCCTATCATTCCTTGTATAAACCAAACTCAGTTAAAAGAAGAAAACTGAGAAAAACAAACTGGATACGCTCCTATACCAGCGGGTTGTTCTATAATGCAAAAGCACACAATCCATGAAATCAGTAATTAGAAAATGTATTTATTTATTTTGTGAAATAAAATTTCTAATTACTGATTTCACGGATTGTGTGCTTTTGCATTATAGAACAACCCGCTGGTATAGGAGCGGATCCAGTCTGTTTATTCCTTGTATAAAGATAGAGTTCCTTTGGTGGACAGAGGCCTGCCACCTCAAGGGGCTCCCTTTCAGTCTACCCCCTGCCGCTCAAACCCTGACAACAGACACATCAGACTATGCATGGGAGGCTCACTTGGCAGGGCAGTGCATTCAGGGCAAATGGAACCAGAGTCAGATGCACCTGCCTATCAACCTAAAAGAAATGTTAGCTGTACAGAATTCCCTGATAGCCTTCAAGGACCACATCCTTCCAGGACAATTATTGGTAAAGACAGACAACACCACAGTTATGTGGTACATAAAGAAGCAGGGGGGGAACCCATTCATACCCTCTCTGCAGACTAGCCATGGCTGTGTGGAATACTGCCTTGAGCTACCAAGTGCACCTACAAATTCAATTCCTGCCAGGCAAGCTAAATTCACTGGCAGACTACCTAAGCAGAAATCCCATGGACCCACACGAATGGTAACTGGAACCAAAAATATTCAACCCCTTGGACAAATGGGGGACTCCAGAGGTAGATCTGTTTGCTTCTTCACAGAACTACCAGTTGGACAAATTCTGCACAAGGACTCCCCACAGTCAAGCTTGGAAAGTGGATGCCCTGTCCTTTACCTGGGAAAGCCTCTCGTTTTTATGCCTTTCCCCCCTTTGCCTGTCCTATCGAAGGTTCTGCTAAAGATCAAACAGAAGAAACCAAGGACAATTCTTATTGCACCAGACTGGTCTTGCCAGCACTGGTACCCCCTCTTGCGCAGCATGATACTGCTGGATCCATGGCACCTACCTCAGACACATTCCCTGCTGTCCCAGCAGGCAGGCCGGATTCTGCACCCTCATCTTCAAACCCTGAACCTTGCAGCCAGGCTAATTTCTTGAGCTCTCCAATAGCATCCCTCAGTAAGCATATGCTAGAGGTCATTCTGGAAGCAAGGAAACCTAGTACTAGAAAATCCTATGCTGAAAAGTGAAAAGATACTGTTCTTGGAGGCAGACCTAGGTCTGGGAACTACGGTGCCCAGTTTACCCTATATTCTTCAGTACTTAACAGAAATGCTTCACAAGGGCCTATCCTTCTCGTCAATTAAAATTCATGCCTCTGCAATTTCAGCACATTATAATACTAAACCACCCCTCTTCTCTCACCCCCTGTTAAAGCAATTCCTCAGAGGGGCTAAAAATTTAAGACCCCCCCCCCCCTCAGACGAGCCCCTACTCCAGCCTGGGACCTTAACTTTGTATTGGAAAAGCTCACTCTCCCTCCATTTGAACCAGCTGCAACTGCAGAGTTGAAATTCCTTTCTTGGAAAACAGCCTTCCTTCTAGCCTTCACATCAGCAAGAACAGTGTCTGAATTACAGGCCCACATGGCAGTGGAGCCCTTCGTTATCTTCCATGCAGACAGAGTTTCCCACAGGACCAATCCTTCCTTTATGCTCAAGGTGGTGTCTTGTGGCCCTAAATCAGTTAATTCATTTGCCTACTTTTTTCCCCGAATCCACAAAACAGACGAGAACAACTTACACACTCTTTGGATGTGCACAGGCAACTTAGATTTTATTTGGACAGGACTAAGCCTCTCAGAAAATCTGAACAGCTGCTAGCTGGCTTTGCTGCAGGGGCGGAGGGGAAGGACATTTCAAAGCAAACCATTTCTAAACGGATAGCCCATTGCATTAATTTCTGCTATAAGCACCATGGAAAACCTACCCCACAGGGGATAATATCACTTCACCAGGGCTGCATCTATCTCTACAGCCTTTCTCAGAGAGGTCCCTACCAGGGACAATCCTAGAAGCTGCTTCCTGGAGCTTTTGTACATACCTTCACCAAGCATTGCCACATGCGTATTTTTTTCTTAATCCAGAGCTGGTTTTGCTACTGCAGTTTTGCAGGGCTTAATAGCTGGCCCTAATGCTC
>NC_056728.1:1804569877-1804679877 GCF_019279795.1 Protopterus annectens
TTTAGGTACTTCCCAGCATAACCCTCCCACTGTATCAGTAGAACATTGCTAACATAAATCTACCATTACTATCTTTTTCCTCCTCTAACATTATTAGAGCTCATTTAACAGTTAATACAAGTACTCTGCCTTTCCTTTGTCCCTGATAATGCTGAATTTCTATCCTGAGATAATTTCTTTATCAAAATCACATGCTCACTTTTTCCAGATGTGTCTCCTGTAGTATTATTTGCACTCTGCTTTTCTTAATATAATTCAATACTCTTAACTTTTTCTCTATATCTAAGCAAGATGGAACAGTGCTACAACAAAGCTGCAAAGTTTGCCACAAACTCTAAATATCACACTCACCACTGTAAACCATTACTAGAATTATACTGGCTTGAACTCCCCAACCAACTTCCCTTTACTCAGCTATCCACCATGTGCAACCTTATTTTCAAGCCTACTACCTGCTCTGCACTAGCCATTCTAGTCACACCTTAGATACCAAATGGATCCCTACGATCAGAAAACAAAAATCTCTCAGTTGTCCTGCCTCAAAATCTACAATAAAACCAGATCACGCTCTGTATTCATACTCTGTCTCTGTACTGTGGAATTCACTACCTCTAGCTACCAGGTCTATGCCTGGCCTAACCCATTTCAAAGCCTCTTTATTTTTTTATTTATTTATTTTTTTAATCTAAAAAATACATGGCTCTGCTCCTGCATATAAAGCCTGTCTAATGCTCAGCTCTTCCACATTAGCCTCATCCTCCTCTTCTGTCACATTTCACTCCCTCAGTCTGCAAGATCATGCTTAACTCCCGTTATTTTTCTGCATCACTAACTTTTTGGCCATTTCCTAACCGAATCCACATGCTACGTTTTCATGTACTGTAGCAGTCAGTGTCAAACAATGCACTACCATCATACTATTTTTGGATGCTATCTACTCATAGGCTATGTATATGGTGAGAGTGACTGTTACTGTCTATAATGCTTTAACTATAAAATTGTCTAGATGTGTAGTATATATTGTAATATCTTGCAGCATAGTTTGTTCTTTTAACTTATTTTTGTATAGTATTTCTAATGTCATTTGTATTGTATTATACTGTATTTGTATTGTACTGTATGTGGAGCTTTTCTTCCTGGGCCTCTGCTGAAAATGGGTTCTGTAAACCCAATCAGGTCAACCCGGTAAAGAAATGTCAAATAAATAAACCTGTGAGGCCATTGACATTCCAGAATGATATGTTTAGTGTTGCCATCGTAATTTATTCCCTCCTCTTATACATGGCTTCTTTTTCGAAAGTCTGTTTCCAGCTTTTTTGTTACATATACCCACTAATGTTTGGCAAGTCAATCTCTTGTACAATTTTTTCTTGTCATCTGCATTTATATCCGAGTCACATTTTATAAGACTTTGGTTCTTTTTTGGAGAGGCTTCATTAAAACGTAAATGCACCCTAAGAACACTCCTATAACCTGTTAACTTAAAACACACACAAATATGTACGTCTTCAAATAGTGAGGTTTAACTCTGATAGGCATAGTTGTCCCAGATTGACAGCTGCACACACAAGCATGACATAAACCAACGTTGTTTATCTGTGCCACGATGCATGTTACTGCCTTGCTTTTACTTACACTAATTTTTTTCAGTTCTTGTCATTCTCCTCCCAGATGTAAAAAAACATTTTGTATGCTTTCGGATAACATTAACCTTTAGCCTTCATGCATTATGGCTTTTATTGCTTCCCTCTGTAATAAGCTTGTCTCCATAGAAACACAGATACCAAATGTGCAACTTTGCAAACCTTGGTTTACACTGAACATTTGCTGAAGGAAAGCTTTTCATTACATTTATTGTCCTTTTATTTACTTAACACAAAACAAAATTTATTAAATTAAGTCAAAGGTTTTAATCCAGACATTCACTTGTGCCAAAGTAAGAGAAAGTCTAACTCTACGTTTGTTATAGTCTGTGCAGTTTTATAGCCCATCTTCCAACAAGATTTTAGCATATTAGTGTAAACAAGCTTTTGTCCATCTTTTCTTTTTACATTGTGATGTCTACATTTTTTAAAACTATAAAAAGGAGAGAAAGGCACTTATTTACTTTAGTATCTTTATCACATAAAACTGTAAATGAAAATACTATATAACATGTATTTGTATCATGAAATATTCTGTGCAAATACTGTTAAGAAAAAAATTTTTTTAATTAAGTTTTTTTTCTTTCTTTCTCCTCCGTGTCCCTCCAGACATTTATGATGTGAAGTGGGGCATATGCATTTCAGTCCCCCTACAAGTTTAACAAAGTCAACAGAAGTCCAGTCTTTCCACTTTTTCTTGTAAAGCCATATTTCACAAATGTAATTGTTTTATAGTCTCATGTTTATTCACTAATTTCACTGTTGCTTGTCTTCTTGTTCATCTTCATCTCCCATCCTCGTATTCCGGTTCAAGTCCAAGGTACTCCTGATTTTTCTAGTAAGTTCTTGCACTTTTTTCGTCTTCTCAAGCATTTTTCTTTGGAGCATTGGAAAATGTTTCAGTAACAGTGTCTGTGTAAACTTAGAGGAATGTGAAACAGAGTCCCCTTCTTTTTGATGGCCCACTGTTGGACAAATTTGTATTTTCTCCTTAGCTTGTTCTGCATCAAAAAATGACTGATCCTTCAGGAAAGTAGTATTCTGAAGTCAGATGGATACAGCAGCTTGAATCTCACACCTGCCTCTCAACACTCCTTGATTACTAGAATAAATGTCTGTCTTCTGCATGGTGTACAGTGATTAATCACTTTCCACAGACACTCTGTCATCATCAGTTGTTAATACTTTGCCATTCTGCCACAGTTTGTCAGGATCCATTCTTTCTGCTGGTATGGCTGCATCTTTGCCAATGCGGATTTTGCTGTTTTCTCATTGCCAGGTTTGGCACTTAAGAAGATGCACCTTTTCAGTTACCAAATACTGTTGTGGAATACCAGTCCGGTTGCTTATTTATTTGTGCTTTCATAAAACTAATACCAACTTCTTTTCAGTTTCACCAATACTTCAGAAAATCCCAGGTTTTCCCTGCATGCTCTGTCTGCTTACAGTACCATTTAAAGATGCTGCTGTTTAGCATTCTCCTACTTAGACCAGCTTTATTTCATTTCAACCTCTGATCTTTTGCATTTTTATCATTTCATTAGCTCAGTAAAGCTTTTTCCATTTTTTCCAGCCTTTTGTTGTTTGAGTTGATATACTCCAGTGTTTTGTTTATTGTAATCAGCTGTGAGCAAGTTTGAATGTTGTGTAGTCCAGTCTCCTCTTCATTTTTACGTATGGGTTCGGAGCCGGGACGATTTATAAGCTCAAAGATTTCTGGTTGGCTCGTGGCTAAGCAGGTATCCCATAGTGCACCAGTACAAACCCCAGATCTCGTTTGCCGCGTCGACTAGTTCGATTGTGCTTCTCTTGGCTTTGGCTAAGTGTTAACTTTTCTATTGCTTATATTGCTTAAAATCTTGTTCAAAGTTATAATTAGTGTAGTACAATTGTTGTTGCATTAGTATTTGTTAGTGTAGGTTTACTAATTCTTAGGTAATTAGCTCCTTTGCACCCCTTGGTGCAAGCGTTGGCCTTGGGCCTGTTAATGTGCTTTGTGGTATCCTGTGTACCAGTTTATAATTATTGTTAGTGCGGATAGCTTGGTAACGCTTGCATTTTCTATTCTGCAGTTTTGTAGAACAGTTTGTTTTTTGGCAGTTATCCGCTGGTGTTGATTCTTTACAGTAGTGGAGCTCGTTGTTAAACTCCAGTTTCAGCGTCCTCTGTTAATCCTTAGCAAAATAAGGGTTTTCTGTGTGTGTGAATTTTTGCTGGTCTGTTTGTTAGAAGACCTAGCTGTCCCTTTCCTTTCTGGACTAGGCTGTTTTTAGTTAGAGGACCTAGTCCTCCCTTTTACTTCTCTTCTCCTTTCGTCTTTGTGTTATGTCTAAAGAGGTTAAGCAACAAGCCTTCGGGCTTCAAGAAATGCATAAAGTGCTCCCAAAAAATGTCATTGGTGGATGTCCATGGTCTGTGTCCATTGCTTAGGGGCCATCTATTTGCAAGAGACTTGCTTGTTCTGTCATGCCTTCTCCCCTAGAGTGTTACAGGAGAGCAGGAACAAATTAATTCTAAAGGGTCTGTTAAAGCCTTCCTTTGAGGAAGCCTTGTCTAGCTCTTCCTCCTCTTCCAAGTCCACTAAATCTGCTAAGTCTTAAGTCTTCGAAAAGACCTTCTCCGGCGCCGGCTGGTGTCTCGGTGCTGCCTCCTAAAGTGGCAAAATCGGCCTCATCGACTCCATTGCCTTCGGAGCCGACTGAGAGCAGTATTGTGGTGACAGGTCTGATCCTACTTTGTCGGAGCCTACCACTGAAGTTATGGAACCTGCTATTCCTCCAAGATCAAGATCCCAAACTATGTCCTTTAGGTTTTCCAGGAGTCTTTCAGACGAAGATGTGGAGAAGGGTGGTCCTGAGACTGCTGAAGTCGTCTGCTCTAGCTAAATTATTGTTGGCTCCGACCCAGTCTTTTCTGGAGCCTATGGAACCCTTTATACCCTCGATTGTTATTCCTCCTCCAAGTCAAGCTGGTTTGTCAGAGTCTGAGGGCTTGGTGCCATTAGTGGAACCCTTGGCTCCAGCTCCACTTGCGGTTGCTTCGGAGCAGAGTTCTGCTCCGACACTTTTGGTGCCTTTTGTCTCCAGGGGCCAAATCTCTCCAGTCGGCACCAACAGGGAAGTTTGGAATCTGTGTTCTTCGGTTCAGTCTCTCCCTCTTGGCGCTTCAGCTAGGATGAGTTCGGACTCTGTGTTTATCTCGGAGCCGATAGCTCTGGCGCTGATGGCATTTTCGGTCTGTTTGGAGCGGGAGACATCCCCTGAGCTGGAGAGGTCTGCATTTGACATGATAAGGAGTGTGCTGTCCAAGTCACCAGCTGCCACCAAGGGTACCAGTACTCCTCCCCCCCCCCCCAGAGCACCCACTTTGGTCTCAACCCCTACTCTCTCTGGAGACAGCAGAAACCCTCAGCCTTAGGAGCCACCGGCTGGTGGCCCCCACTCTTTCTTGACCTCCATGGAATACTCTTCAGGGGCCCCCCAGGAAGAAGACATGCAAAAGGAATTATGTTGACTCCCAGGATGAGTCTTTGACATCTGACACTGACCTCGAGGAGTTAGAAGGGTCCCCCAAGTCGTCCTTTGATGTCTCCTTCGTGGACATCCTGGAGATCTTTAAGCAGAGGTGCGGCTGGCCCACTGTCAACCCTTCTGATGAGTCTGTACCTGAAGGCTTTCAGGTCTCAACCTTCTGCCTCTTGGGTGTCTCCACCTTTTGACAATCTGATGGATTTAGTCGAAATGTGTGGGGTACTCCTGATGCCTTGGAGCTAGCCCCTAGGAGACCCAACAAGTTACTTTCTGACCCTCCAGATAAAGAATTTTTGTCCACGGGTGTCCCCGTAGATGCCATGGTGGTGGCGGCAGCGGCCACTAAGGAGCTTGCTGAGACTATATTTCTTTCCATCCGCTGAATAAGGAGTCTCGACAGATGGAGAGGTACAGGTAGCGTGTCTTCAGTTCAACAACTTTTACTCTTTGACCGTTGATCTATCTCACTCACTTCGAGATTGCAGAGGGAAGGAGTTAGGAGATTCTATAAAGGTTACATGTACTGAGGGTGTCCCTGACAAGATTTCTGCTCAGTTGTCCATCTTAAATTCTATGTGGCTTATTTCTTATGCGGCTGATGGAGCGAGTAGAGCAGCGAGTTCAGGAGTTGCCCTAAGGTGTCACTCCTGGATGCACTTGTGTAGTTTTGCGGAGCCATTCAAGTCCACTTTCACCAATGCCCCATTTGATGGTTCCTCATTGTTTGGATCTAAGTTGAAGTACACACTCACTTGGTGTGAGCAAGAAGGAAAGACTCTCTGCCGTAGGAGTAAGTTTTACTGTTCCCTCTAGACCATACTCTAAAGGTCAAAGGGGTGGTAAAATGTGTTCAAGAAGTCCCAGAGGGTCTTTCTGGACACACAGGGTGAACCCTCCTTCAGAGGCAGAGGAAATGGAAGACGTCACCCTAGAGGCAGGGGCGGTCTGCAATACCAACAAGGTCATGATTCCTTTCAGGGACGGCCTTATCAGTGTTCCTGATATGGGGCCCGACTGTGTTTCTCTGGGGCTGGTCAGAGGTCTCATTTCTTTGTATCCAGAAGTCTGGCTAAGTATAACCCAAGACAAGTGGGTACACAAGAGTTGTTAACAGGCTATAGCTTACCCTTTTCCCTTCCACTGTTTGTTCCCAAGAAGATCCCAGATGTACCACCCAATCTCCGGGATCAGGCAACTGTGGAGATCAACAAGTTGCTCTTAAAAAGTGTCATCCAATCCGTTCCAGCAGACCAGATAGGATCCGGAACTTAATCCAGGTTCTTTTTAGTCCTAAAACTATCAGGAGACTGGAGGCCAATATTGGACCTCAGCAGATTAAACGAATCCATGAGTAAAGACAAGTTTTGGATGGTAACACTGCAGTCTATACTCCCTTTGTTAGGGAAAGACTGTTGGATGTGCTCAGTAGATCTCCAGAATGCCTACTGCCATATAAAAATGGACAAGGCGTCCAGGAGCAGTCTACGCTTCCGGCTGGGAGCCAGTCACCATCAGTTTCTTGCACTGCCCTTTAGTCTCACCACAGCCCCCAGGGTGTTTACCAGATGCATGGTAGTAGTGACAGCTCACCTGAGACGTCTGGGATTCCATGTGTTTCCGTATTTGGACGACTGGCTCCTTACTACCCCTACCAGGCATCTACTTCTCCAAATCAGGGACGCCACAATTCAACTTTGTGCTCAATTAGGGATCTCCATAAATTGGGGAAAATCTACATGATTGCCCTCTCAATCTGTGATTTTTTTTATAGGCACAGAGGTAGATGCAGTGAACACGACAGCTCGTCTTCCCACCGAACGGGCACAAAATGTAATCTTTCAAATTCAGCGTTTTCAACCGTTGTGGAAGGTCAAAGCAAAGTGGGTTCTTCAACTCCTCAGGATTATGGCTTCCACCATCCTATTAGTACCGTTAGCCAGGTTGCACATGAGAATTCTTCAGTGGCTTCTGTTTTCCCATTGGTCCTTCCAATATCTTCTGCTGAATCGCCCTATTCTGCTGACGGAATCATGGACAGAGGACCTCCTTTGGTGGATAGCACCCAACCAGTTGACTGGCGCCCTTTTTGTTCCTGCCCAACCCGTTGCCACTGTGACCACGGATGCATCCCAGATCAGGTGAGAGGGGGGCATTATCACGGCAGGACTGTCCAAGGCACATGGCAAGAACATGAGGCTCACCTGCATGTCAGTGTTCTGGAGATGAGGGCGGTGCTCCTGGCATTGCAAGCACTTCAAAACCTTTCTTCCTCTAGGGACTATTACCATACAATCGGACAACATGTTGGTAGTTTGGTATATCAACAAATGGGGCGGTACTAGATCTTACCCACTCTCGAGAGGCCATGCAAGTTTGGGAATGGGCGATTTTCTTCCCAGCGCTTTCTGATTGCAATGCATATTCTAGAGACTAACAACGTGATAGTCGACAAGCTCGGCCGGGAGATCCTACTGCCTCATAAGTGGTCTCTGAAACACGAAACAGCGGAACAGATTTTCTGCAAATGGGGACAGCCTTGCTGCAACCTTTTTTGCCAGTCCAGTTAATGCCAAATGCAGCAGCTATTTTTCCCTCATTCCCCCTCCAGGGGAGACACCCACATATGCTCTAGCTCACGATTAGCCCCTCGGTCTTGTTTGCTTTTCCTCCATTTCCTCTCATTTCCAAAGTGATTCAGATAGCTGGGATGCCAGTTAATCCTCTTTGCTCCTTACTGGCTTTGTCAGATTTGGTTCCCCTTCCTTGAGCCTCTTCTCCTGGACAATCCTTGGATTCTGGACCCAGCTCCAGATATGTTGACTTACATGTCAGATTCGCTACATCCCTCCATCCACACCCTCAAATTGACAGCGTGGCTTCTCTAGTTCCATCCCTAGTCAGGCATCACAATGTATCTTCCTCAGTGTCACATATCATTATGTCCTCCCATAAACCTTCAACTAGGAGACTGTATGACAGTAAATGGGAAAGATTTTCTATTTGAGCACAGAAAATGAATGTAGATTCCTACACTGCTTCTATCCCTGTGATTTTGGAATTTCTTTCCGATCTTTTTCAGCAAGGATCTGCCAACTGCCACTATCAGAGTTCAATTTGCGGCTATTTCTCATTTCCATTTAGGGTTTCCAGACACCAGTTTAATGTCTCATAAGCAATGCAAGACCTTTGTGAAAGGAGCCACTCTGTTGAGGCCATCGCTCCAAGAACCTGTGGCTTCTTGGGGTTTAAATTTTGTGTTGTCCAAACTGACATCTTCCCCGTTTGAAACTTCTCATTCATCTTCATTGAAATTTTTGTCTTGGAAGACTTTGTTTTTGGTGGCTATCACATCAGCTAGATGGGTGTTGGAGTTACAAGCCTCATCTGTTAAGCCACCTTATTTGATCTTTAATAAACAGTGTCTCACTGCGTACTAACCCCTCCGTTGTCCCCAAATTTTGTTCCCATGCCACCTTAAATTGATCCATAGAACTCCCAGTTTTCTTCCCTAATCACTGTAATGCAGCTGATTATTTATTTCATCAGTTAGACGTTCATAGACCACTATGTTTTATTTGCATCGGACCAAGGAGTTTAGGAAATCAGATCAACTATTCATTTCCTTTTCTGAATCCAGATTGGGCTTACCAGTTTCTAAAGTGACACTACCTAATTGGATTTCCAGTTGCATAGCCTTGTCTGCAGTTCGGAGGGCAGACCTTTACCCTTCAAGATCGAGGCTCGTTCTACCAGGTCTCTGTCTACCTCTTCAGCCTTTCAAGCCAGGGTCCCACTTGATAATATTTGTGCAGTAGCTATGTGGGCAACCCCTCACACTTCTATTACACATTACAAATTGGATTTAACTTCAAGGGGTTGAGCGTCCTTTGGCTTCATAGTGCTCAGGAGTATTTTCCAGTGAGCTACCCAAGAATAAGGCATTAGGGATGCTGTCCCGTATGCAAAAATGAAGGTGAGATTGGACTACACAACATAAAGAAGTTATGTACTCACCATAACGTTCCATGTTGGTAGTCCATCTCACCCTTCATTTTTACCAACCCGCCCTCCTGCCCCCATCCTGGAATAATCTGGAGATTATTAATATTTTGGTTATCTTTTTGGTTGATGACCCTTTAGTATTGGTTTGTCTGTTATGGTTATTTCTTCTAGTGAGCAGCAAATAAGATCTGGGGTTTGTACTGGTGCACTATGCGATACCTGCTTAGCCACGAGCCAACCAGAAGTCTTTGAGCGTATAAATCTGCTGAGCCTGAGCCGAGGATTGGCTCCAAACCCATATGTAAAAATGAAGGATGAGATGGTCTACCAACATGGAATGTTATGGTGAGTACTTGACTTCTTTTTATCTGTTCCTCTACATTACTAGAAGCCATGTTTTGCAGTAAAGCTTGAACTGCTTTTTGCTGGACAGTTGCAGGATTCTCAGCAATCCTTGTGTTCTCTACCTCTTCTAGTTGATTTTCTTTCAGACTCTCATAAGATGTTCTTCGTGTTTCACTGTTGCAGTCATAACTGTAGGGTGCTCCTGCCGGCAGGCAGCCCGAGGTCGGCCAGAATCCCAAAGTCTGGGTCCGGCGTCGGCTGTACAAGCTGGTATCCTGACGTCAGTACGCTTTGGTACATAGCCCTCAGCCGACGCCATCTTCTCCAGTCTTTCTTGCCGTGCGGTGGAAAGCAGCTCGCAAGTCGTTGGTTGGCGATTTTCAAACAGCGTATTTTGTGGTTGTCTGTCCGAAGTTCTTACTTCTCTTCTCAAAGCTAAGTACCCGTTGAATCTTTTTCTTGTTCCTCCGATGTCAGAAAAAGTTAATAATTGTATAGCGTGTGGGAAACAAATACCTCATAAAGATTTCCACTCTTACTGTCTACCTTGCTTAGGCCCTGACCACGACGTTTCTTGTTGTCGGTTCTGTGCCAGGTTCAACTCTCGTACTATCAAGCGCAGAATGCGATTGGGCTTTAAATTATTTTGGCAGACGCTTCAATTATAGAATGTCGTCGGACACTACCGGAGTTCAAAAGAAGCGCAAAGACAAAGACAGGCCTCCGAGGTCCAAACAGGACTCGTTGCAGCTGGAGCCAGCGTCCGGTTCGGCTGTCGTCAGTGAGGCGCTTTTGCAGCCCCTGTCGTCCGCCACTTCTGAACCGATGGCCGATACGGACTCCCATGGGGTGTCATCAAGGCCCACTATTTTAACTGCTGCAGGACCTTCGGACGTCGCTCCTTCAGATGGGTCCGGAACCGCTGTGCAGGTACCGGCTTCTGAGGGGGTTTTCAGGCCTACTCACATCACTATTTCAAAGGCAAAGACAAAGACTCCTGTTAAGTCTAAAGTTCCTGCTCAAGCTGCTTCTGAATCCACTCCCAAGACACAAAAGCAATTATTAAAGATGGCTTAAGATTTGCTTACAATGATTAGGGGTTCTCACCCTCCTCCTGAGAAAAGGCCTCGACAGGATGTTACTATGGATTCCTCTGACCAGGCTTCTGTTTCTTCCTCAGATCAGGACTATTCCTTTCCTCCTTATGAGGATTCGGATGCTGAGGACTCTTTACCCTCGGCCTCTCCGCCTGAGGATTTCTCTCTTGGGGAAACCTTGCATGAGATGAGGGAACATTTTCATTGGGAAGGACAGGAGTATTCTGCTTCCAAGAAGAGGCTTAGGGAATTTCTTCTTCTTCCTCAGCATAGGCCTTTAGCTATCCCTCCTGTTTTGGACATTGTAGATGATGCTTTTTCTGAGGCTAATTTGAATCCTGATTCCATGCCTCCTGCTCCTTCTAAGCCTGATAGATTTTATAGGGTTCCTGATTCTCATTTATTTTTATTTAAAAACCCTTCTGCGGATCCTGAAACTATTTATCAGGGTTCTAAGGCTGCTAAGGTTGCTACTTCTAAAAATCTTATTCCCTCTGAGAAGGATTCTCGTGCTTTAGACAGGTGGGGAACAAAGGTATATACTTCTGCTACCCTGTCTGTAAGGGCTTTAAATTGCCAGTTTCATATGTTTAAGTATCAGCAATTTCTTTTGTCTGTTTTAAAGCAAAAGCTTGCTTCCCTTCCTGCTTGTGCAGAGGATAAGGAACTTCAGGATGTCTTGCATGCTACTGAACAAGTGAACAAGCATAGTTTACATTGTGGTTTTGATGCTTTGGATGCTTCTTGCAGGGCTGCAGCCTCTGGTACTGTTATCAGGAGACATGCCTGGCTTCGTGAACAAAGTTTACCTGAACAGGTTAAGGCTAAGTTATTAGATGCCCCTGTTCAACATGATGTTCTTTTTGGATCCAAGGCTGAGGAAGTTATTAAAAAGATGGAAGAAAAGGCAAAGTCTATGCAGACTGTAAAAGAATTCTTGCAAGTTCAGCCTCCTAGATTTTCTAGGAATTGGCCCTCTAAAAATTGGTCCTTTCCCACATCTGACAGGCCTCAAAGGGGAAGATATAGGCGCTCCAGAGGTCGTGGTCAAGGTCAGGCCTCTTACAGATCTAGACAATGGACTGCTTCTTCACCTAGAAGGGGAGAAGACCGATCCCAATCTCAAAGAAAGCAAACTCAATGACTCTCTGTTGGGCTACAGGGCCCCTTCACCTGGATGCCTCTCTCGGAGGAAAACTGTCTCTTTTTTTACAGAAATTGGACTCATATTACCCAGGACAGATGGGTATTGGACGTGATTTTAAAAGGTTACAACTTCCACTTTCACACTTTGCCAAGGGTTCACGGTTGGCCAGATCTGCCAAAACATCAATGGTCAGAGGCCTTAACTCAAGTGGATGCTCTTCTGGCCATGAGAGCCATAGAGTCTGTTCCACTCTCGGAGATGGGAAAAGGTTTTTATTCAAGACTGTTTCTGGTTCCCAGAAAACAAAACTCATGGAGACCTTTTCTGGACCTTTCTGTGTTAAACACCTTTTTGGAAATTCCAAAATTCAAGATGCTTACTCTGCAGCAACTAATTCCAATGCTCTCTCAGGACGCCTGGATGGTGACATTGGACTTAAAGGAAGCCTATTTACATATTCCCATCAGGCAAAAACGCAGGAAATTCCTCGGGTTCAAGGCAGGTTCGAGGCACTTTCAATTCTCTGTACTGCCCTTTGGTTTATCTACTGCGCCCAGAGTCTTTACCAAGTGCCTGGCACTAGTAGTGGCTTACTGCAGACTTCAGGGGATCCAGATTTACCCCTATTTGGACGACTGCCTTATTCAGGCAGACAGCAAAGATCTTCTGCTTCAACATCTGGACTTTGTTCAACGTCTTCTCCTCCTACTGGGATTCTCAGTGAACACAAAAAGTCACATTTGATCCCTTCTCAACAAATGGTATTCTTGGGAGCCCTCTTAAATACAACCTTACAAAGGGCCTTCCTCACTCCAGAAAAACAAACTCGGCTGGCTTCTACTTTCAGCACCTTAGCAACTCTATCTCAGCTCACTGCAAGGAAATTCCTGCAGGCTCTGGGCTACATGGCTTCCTGCATTCTGTTGATTCCAAATGCAAGGCTTCACATGAGAAAGCTTCAATGGTATCTGAAAAGTGTATGGTCACAGCATTACCACGATCTGGATATTCTGATTCCTCTGATCCCCTGCCTTCAGAGGGAGTTCCTCTGGTGGTCCAGGGTATGCACTTTAAACGAAGGAAAGCCTTTTCGTCTTCCTCAACCTACTCAAATCCTAACCACGGACGCCTCAGATTATGCTTGGGGAGCACACTTTCTAGACAATTGCCAGCAGGGAACCTGGACAAAGGACCATCTTCACTGGCACATCAATCTGAAGGAAATGTTGGCAGTTCAAAATGCCCTTCTAGCCTTCAAGAATCTTTTGCAACCAGGGCCTCTGCTAATTCGCACAGACAACACCACGGTCATGTGGTACAAAAACAAGCAGGGGGTTCTCATTCATACCCCCTTTGCAGACTAGCTATGGCTTTATGGGACGCAGCTCTAAAATTGAATCTACATCTCCAGGCTCAATTCATTCCAGGGAAACAGAATCTCTTAGCAGACAGCCTGAGCAGAAACATTTCAGGTCCTCACGAATGGATGCTAGACACCAACTTATTCAACAGGATTACTGCAGTTTGGGGATGTCCCCAGATAGATCTGTTTGCATCCCATCTCAATCATCAGCTGCCTCGCTTTTGCACCAGGTCCTTCCACAAAACAGCTTGGAGAGTGGATGCCCTGTCCTTCAGCTGGAGAAGCCTTTCAGCATATGCCTTCCCTCCTCTTCCTCTACTACCTCGGGTATTACTGAAGATAAAACAGGACAAGCCCAAGTTCCTCATCTTGATTGCTCCAAATTGGCCTCGACAGTTTTGGTATCCAACTTTAAAGCACCTGTTCTTGGGGCCTCCTTGGATTCTACCTCTGAACCCTTAGCTTTTGTCCCAGCATCAGGGTCAGTTACTACATTCCAACCTCAAGACCCTTTGCCTGGCAGCTTGGCTCTTCAAAGGAATTTGATTTCCTCTAGTCTTCCCAAACAAGTTTTGGATGTTCTTTTGGAAGCTAGACGGCCTAGCACTAGGAAATCCTATGCCTCTAAATGGAAGAGGTTTTGTATTTGGATGCAGGACCGAGGCTCTGATCCTCTGGTACCTGATCTCTCTTCTATTTTGCTTTACCTTTCAGAACTTTTATCTAAAGGACTTTCTTTTTCTTCCATTAAGATTCATGCTTCTGCTATTTCTGCGCATTTCAGTTAGAAGCAATTTTTGAGAGGGGCTAAAAATTTGCGGCCTCCCAGGACCCCTCCTGTCCCTGCCTGGGATCTTAATTATGTTTTAGAAAAACTTACTTTGCCTCCTTTTGAGCCTGCTGCATCTTCAGATATTAAGTTTTTATCTTGGAAAACTGTTCTTTTATTAGCATTGACCTCTGCCAGAAGGGTCTCAGAGTTGCAAGCTCTCATGGCTGTGGAACCATGCCTTATTTTCCATCAGGACAGAGTATCCTTGAGGACCAATCCTACTTTCATGCCTAAGGTGATTTGAAAGTGGCTTTAAATCAGACAATTCACCTTCCTACTTTCTTTCCAAATCCTCAAAATAAAGGGGAAAGGATTTTGCATTCATTAGATGTGCACAGACAGTTCTGATTTTACCTGGACAAGACTAAGGAGTTCAGAAAGTCTAATCAATTGTTTGTTTCTTTTGCCTCCAGTTCTCTTGGAAAACCTATTTCTAAACAAACTATTTCCAAATGGATTGCTTATGGAATCAGATTTTGTTACACTCATCATGGGAAACAGTTTCCAGGTACCATTAGAAGTCATTCTACTAGAGCAGCTGCCACTTCCACAGCTTTCCTCAGAGGAGTCCCTACCAAGGATATCTTGGAAGCTGCCACTTGGAGTTCTGTGCATACTTTTTCCAAGCACTACAATCTCCCCTGTTTTCTAAGACCAGGGCAGGCTTTGCCTCTGCTGTCTTGCAGGGTATTCTTGCCTCCTTCTTCTATCTAAAGCCTCCTCCCTTACACTGCTTTGGGATTCCACCCTACAGTTATGACTGCAACAGTGAAACACGAAGAACATAGTACAGTTGTGTACACCTACCATAAATGTAGATGTTCGAGTGTCTTCACTGTTGCAGTCGGGTTCCTCCTATCCCTCTTTTTTTCCTCCTTTTCCTTTTTTGTGGTGTATTTGTGTTTCCTTGTTGGATTCATTTTTGTTTTGTTGGGGACTTCTGACATCTAGGGCAAGAAAGGCTGGAGAAGATGGCGTCGGCTGAGGGCTATGTACCAAAGCGTACTGACGTCAGGGTACTAGCTTGTACAGCCGACGCCGGACCCAGACTTTGGGATTCTGGCCGACCTCGGGCTGCCTGCCGGCAGGAGCACGCTACAGTTATGACTGCAACAGTGAAGACACTCTAACATCTACATTTATGGTAGGTGTACACAACTGTACTTTCTTTGCTAGCATCAAGGTAGTGTACTTAGCAGCCAGTAACTGAATTTACTAAAACTTGCACAGTTTCTGGCCCTTGTCTCTGTTTCTTTTCATACTGGGTGTGCTGAAATCAAACTATTGATCAGTGTGCAGCTGTCTTGGAAGCATAAGTTATTTGTTGATTTTAAGTATGGTAAGTGGTTCTTTAGTGTCTTTAGTCCACGACAGCTCACGTTTCAAATTTGGTATATATACACAAGTAACAAGAAGAGTACAGATTGGATGTGAGCAGTTTAATCAGCATTTGCTTTTAGATTGCAAAGAACATACATGATACCAAACCCCTGTTTGCACATTTTGGTGCTCTGATGGAAGTTGAAGATAACATTATCGTAAGGTATGCACATACATTACATCTCCCTTTTTTCAGAAGCCAGAGTTCTTTGAGGTATGTTACATTGCGTACACTGTCTCTGCCTCTCAAAAATAAACATACATAAGCAGGTGTGGATTCTAGCCAGTCTGTTCCATAGGGATGGGGAGTGTGAATCCTACCAGGCTCTCAAGAGAGGTTGGAGGGGGGGTGCTGTCATCCAGGCAGCCATCAGTGAGTGTATGCTTTTATCAGCATCGTGTTAGTGAGAGCATTATTTAACCTCATTCCACTCCTGCTGGTGAGGAGGGTACAGACTTCACAGCTAGGACCATAGATGAACCCATGTCATGAGTGCTAATACTCCTCCATACGTGCTTGATGAGGGCTACCATCACCAGCTTGGATTGCCTACCCATGCCTGCCTGTCTGTGGTCTGACCCCTCGTTGACTCTCCTTCCCCCACTGGCTGGGGCTTTGGTCAACAAGTGGAGCAGGGAGTGTAACTGAACCATGGCCCACCAACTCTCCCTCTCAGGATGGCATGTCCATTCTTCCTTTCTTGTGCTGAAAGTCCACAAACCACTGTTTGAATTTGGATCACCTGGGCTATATTCTGGGTTTTATCAGTGTATGCTGCTAGGGCAGGTTATATTATGTTTAAATGGGAAGATTTGCATTCAGACATTACTTCAGATTTTATATATTTTTTTAAAATTTGGGTTGTAATAGCAAACTCATTTGTTTTGCTATTCAGAATAAGGTCAAAACACTTTTTATTAGATTAGTTCTTTGCAGCATATCTCAATACTGAAATTGCATTTAATAATTTCCTTACTTTTGAAGTATCTAAGCATTTTGCTGCTTTTTTAACAATATTCCAAACTTCAGATAACCAAGAGTATTCATTGGATGTTCTTCGTGTTTCACTGTTGCAGTCATTACATTTGGGTAATCTGCTGGCAGTTTGTCCTCTGTCAGCCTGATTAACCAATTTTTGGGTCCTGCGTCGGTTGCTGTCCATTCTTCCATGACGTCAGGGGTATAAAACATGCAGCAGATGCCATTATATCTGTCTTTTTTGCCACACGGTGCCCAAAACAGAAGCAGTTCGCAGTGCCGGTCGGCAGATTCCTGAAATTTTCATTTTCGGGTTTCAGAACCAAAGTCTTCAACTAAAAAGCGAAGTACCCCGTTGGGGAAACTTTTTTTTCTTGCTCCTTACCGATGTCAGTAAAAGTTAATAATTGCATTACTTGTGGGAAGCAAATACCTCATAAGGATTTTCATTTGTACTGTATTCCTTGCCTAAGCCCTGACCACAACATACCTTGCTGTCGGTTTTCTGCTAAATTTTATCAATGCACTATTAAACGTCTGTATATTTTTGCCTCTAAGTATTTTGGCTCACACTTTAATTATCCACATATGTCGTCAATTAGCAATCAGACTACCGGAATACTTAAAAAAACGCAAAGAAAAAGAGAGGCTGTCGAGGTCCAAAACTGGCTACGCTTCTCCTAAGCCAGTCGCCAGTTCGCCGGTACTCAGTGAGGCGCTTTCGCAGCCCCTGATACCCACTACTTCTGATGCGCAGGCCTCTACTGAGACCCATTCAGAGTCTGGTATGCTGCGAGTTGCTTCAGTTATGGAACCTGCGCATGTCTCTACCTTAGATGGGTCCAGAGCTGCTGTGCAAGCACCGGCTTCTGAGGGTGTTTTCACACCTACAGATTTATATATTAGACCGATGCCATCTTCAAAACTAAGGCCAAAATCTAAATCTTTGTCTAAAACACCGAAGCCTGGGCCACATGTGCAGGCCCCTATGCCTAAAAAACAAATGATCAAAATGGCTGAAGATTTAATTACTCTGATCCGGGGTAGCCAACCCCCCCCCCCCCCCCCCTCTAAGAGGCGTAGGCAAGACATTGATTATGAATTTTCTGAACAGGCTTCTATTTCTTCTGACTCTTCTAATGAACAGGATTTGTCTATACCTACTTATGAGGACTCTGATGCAGAAGATTCCATTCCTTCTGCTTCTCCCCCTGAGGATTTTTCTTTTGGGGAAACTTTGCTTACCTTAAGGGAATATTTCCACTGTGAAAGTCAGGATTTCTCTGAATCTATAAAGAGACTTGGGGATTTTCTTCTTCTTCCTCAGCATAGGCCTTTGGCTATACCTGCTCTTCTAGACATTGTTGATGAGGTTTTTTCAGAATCTAGTATGGCTCCTGATTCTCTGCCTCCGGCTCCTTGTAAGCCAGACAGCTACTACAGGTTGCCTGACTCCCACAAAATCCTTTTCAAAAATTCTGTTGCAGATCCTGAAACCATTTCTCAGGGTCCCAAGGGCATTAAGGCCTTTACTGCTAAAAATCCTACCCCTTTTGATAGAGATTCCAGGGCGCTGGATAGATTGGGTAAGACTGTTTACACTTCTGCAACCTTGGCAGTCAGGGATTTAAACTGTCCATTTCATATGCTTAAATATCAGCAGCATGTCATGGGACTGCTTAAACAGAAAATGATAATGTCTGACTGTAGAAAATAAAGATTTACAGGATTTATTGCATTCAGCTGAACAAGTTGGAAAACATACTTTGCCATGTGGTTTTGATTCTTTGAAGGCCTCTTGCAGGGCTGCTGTAACTGGGTCTGTGCTAAGAAGGCATGCTTGGCTCAAAGAGCAAACTTTGCCTGATTATGTTAAAGCAAAATTGTTGGATGCTCCTTTGCAATAGGAACGTCTCTTTGGTAATGTGGCTGAAGAAGTTCTAAAAAAGATGGAAGATAAAGCTAAATCTATGCAGACTGTGAAAGATTTCTTACAAGTACAGCCTCCCAGATTTGGTAGGGGCTGGCCTACTAAGAAATGGTCCTTTCCAGTTCCTTCGAGAGCCACTCAAGTCAAACCCAGACATTGCAAAGGTGCCAAGTTTCAGTCACAAGGAACTTTTTAGAACAAAACAATGGGGTGCCTCCTCCTCCAAATATGGAAACAACAAGGCCACCCCCCTGTGGTAAAAAGTCTCAATGACTTCCCTTTACACTTAACAAGCCCTTAACTTTCAGCCGCCCCTTTGGGGGGAAAACTGGCACTTCATGCAAGAAACTGGCAACTTATAACCCAGGACAAATGAGTTTTAAATATAGTATCCCAGGGATACAGATTTTATTTCCACATGTTGCCAATCCCAAACGAATGGCCAGACCTGCCCCCAAATTAGTGGGCAGAGGCCCAGAAACGGGTACTGTCCCTCATGAACATGGGGGCTATTCACCCAGTACCAGAAGAGGAAAAGGGGCAAGGTTTCTATTAAAGAGTTTTCCTGGTACTCAGAAAAGACAAATCATGGCGTTCAATTCTGGACTTATCTACTCTAAACACATTTCTGGACATTCCAAAATTCAAGATGCTGACTCTTCAGTTACTTCCTCTGCTAGGCAAAGATGCCTAGTTGGTATCGCCAGACTTAAGAGGCTTACCTGCATATCCCAATCGGGGATTCTTGCAGAAGATACTTCCACTTCAAAGCAGGCTACTTACATTACCAGTTCTCTGCACTTCCCTTTGGCTTATCTACTGCACCCAGGGTCTTCACAAAGTGCCTGGCTCCAGCAATTGCATTTTGCAGACAAATATTCAAATATATCCATTCATATCTGGACGATTGCCTGAAACAGGGACATTCTTCTAAAACATCTGGCGCTTGTAAAAAGAGTTCTAACTTGTCTAGGCTATACCGTAAACAAAAAGAAATCCCAACTGGAATCCTCTCCAAAAATTACTTTCTTGGGTGCAAGCTTGAATACAACTGCCCAGATGGCTTACCTTATGCCAGAAAAGCAAATTCATTTGGTAACTCACTTCAAACAGGTGGCCACAAAAACCCTGCTTTCTGCAAGACAAATTCTGCAAGCCTTGGGGTTCATGGCCTCCTGCATTCTTCTAATTCCATATGCAAGACTGCATATGAGGAAGCTTCAGTGGTACTTAAAAAGTTTATGGAGTGAACATTGTCACAGCCTGGAAACAGTGATTCCTATCATACCTTGCCTGCAGCTGGAGTTCCTATGGTGGGCAGAGGCCTGCCACCAAAACAAGGGACTGCCATTCAGTCCACTCACTGCCGCCCAGACCGTAACTACAGACGCATCAGACTATGCTTGGGGGGCTCATCTGGCAGGGAAGTGCTTTCAGGGCAAATGGAGCCCAAATAAAATGCACCTTCATATAAATCAAAAAGAGATGCTAGCTGTACAGACTGCACTGATAGCCTTCAAGGACTACCTTCATCCAGTACAATTAATGATAGACAGGCAACACCACAGTTATGTGGTACATAAAAACAAGTAGGGGGGGTATACACTCCTAACCCCTTTGCAGACTAGCCATGGCATTGTGGAACACGGCCTTGACCTATCAAGTACAACTACAAGTTCAATTCCTGCCAGGAAAGCTGAACACTCTGGCAGACGAACTAAGCAGAAATCTCATGGACCCACACGAATGGAAACTGGAACCACGGATTTTCAACATGTTGAGTTGCAAATGGGGGAGTCCCGACAAAGATCTTTTTGCCTCACCCCAAAACTATCCGTTGGACAAATTCTGCACAAGAACTCATCATAAAAGAGCCTGGAAAGTGGATGCTCTATCATTCAGCTGGAAAAACCCATCAGTCTATGCTTTTCCCCCTCTGCCTCTGCTCTCCAAAGTTCTACTAAAAATCAAACAGGACAAACCAAAAATGATTTTGATTGCTCGACTGGCCTCGCCAACACTGGTACCCACTCCTGCGCAGTGCGTCACACTTTCCACTGTGGCACCTGCCTCAGAAACCTTACTTGCTTTGTCAGCAGAACAAACAAATTCTGCACACTCAGCCCCAAACTTTGAATCTTGTAGCGTGGCTGATCACCTAAATTCACCCTTAGCATCCCTCAGCAAACCTGTGATGGCTGTCATTTTGGAGGCAAGAAGGCCTAGTACTAGAAAATCGTATGCTGACAAATGGGAAAGATTCTGTGCCTGGAATCAATCACAAGGGATAAACACAGCAGTGCCCAATATTTCTCAGATTTTACAATACTTAACTGAGCTGCTTCACATGGGCCTGTCCTTTACTTCCATAAAAATCCATGCCTCAGCCATTTCGGCTCATTAAAACTCAGATCCTCCCCTCTTCTCTCATCCTTCTGCTAAAGCAGTATCTCAGACGGGCCAAAAACTTAAGACCACCCAGGAGGGCTCAAACCCTTGTGTGGGACCTCAATTTTGTATTGGAAAAACTCACTCTCCCTCCTTTCGAGCCAGCTGCTACTGCATACTTAACATTTCTCTCCTGGAAAACAGCTTTCCTTTTAGCAGTCACTTCAGCTAGAAGGATTTCTGAATTACAGGCTCTTATGGCAGTGGAGTCCCTCATTATTTTTCATGCGGACAGGGTGTCTCTTAGGACCAGTCCATCCTTCATGCCTAAGGTGGTATCCAGTGTGGCTCTTAATCAGCCCATTCATTTGCCAACTTTCTTTCCCAATCCACAGAACAATGGGGAACAGATTCTGCATTCATTGTATGTACACAGACAACTTAGAATTTACTTAAACAGGACAAAATCTCTAAGAAAATCTGAACACCTTCAGGTGGCATTTGCTGCAGGGGCAGAGGGAAAGGCAATTTCAAAGCAGACTATTTCCAAATGGATAAGCCATTGTATTCGTTTCTGCTATATGCACCATGGTAAAACTATCCCCCAGGGGATCAGAGCTCATTCCACCAGGGCTGCATCTACTTCTACAGCCTTTCTCAGAGGTGTTCCTACTAGAAACATTCTAGAAGTTGCTACCTGGAGCTCCGTTCATACGTTCACCAAACATTACCATTTACCTTTCTTCTCTAAATCCAGTGCTGGCTTTGCTACTGCTGTCCTACAGGGCCTTTTAGCTTTACCTAATGCTGTATAAATCCATCCTCCCAACCATAGCTTTGGGAATCTACCCAAATGTAATGCTGCAACAGTGAAACACGAATAACATAGTACAGTTGTGTACACTTACCATAGATGTAGATGTTAGAGTGTATTCACTGTTGCAGTCCTGGTTACCCTTCCTCCAACCCCCTGTTTTTCTCTTACTATACCTCTACTTTCCTTTACTATGCTTAAAAGCCTTTTTGGTGTATTTGCTTTTGTTTGGAGGTATATATTTTTGTGCATTTAATTACGTAAATATTTGGCTCCCCGTTTGGGGGGCACCTGACATCTGGGGCAAGAAAAACTGATGTAATGGCGTTGGCTGCATGTTTTATACCCCTGATGACCTGACATGAAAGAAGGGACAGTAGCCGACGCAGGACCCAAGACTTTGTTAATCAGGCCGACTGAGGGCAACCTGCCAGCAGATTACCCAAATGTAATGACTGCAACAGTGAATACACTCAAACATCTAAATTTATGGTAAGTGTATACAACTATACCTTTGCAGTGCTGATGCTTATGTACTAGGAACTGTCAGGTAACAGGTCATCAGATTCTTATGGTGATGTAGACCTTGTTAAGCTCTAATCATCTTTTATCTGGTTGAAATGCTTGTTGGGACATCTTTTTTTGCATGCTTTTTTGGCCACTTTTGATTACCTCTGACGTTACAGTTTAAGAGGCAGGCTTTATCCTTGCATGATCAATCGTGAACATGCCATTCCTCATTAAATATCTGTATATATTTTTTTTTCTGCAGCTTTTTGTGCTCCTTACATATATATCCACTCATACCAGATCATTTTTATCATGGTCATCCAAGAGGGCTGAAACTGCAAGCTTTCAGTCAGCTTGGCATCTAAAACATTTACAGGCTCCTGGCCCTTTGCCCATAATGCACTCCCAGTCATATTCCTCTCCATATCTTTTTTGCCACTTGAGAAGCTTTCATTCAGTAAATAGCTACTTACGTTTTCAAACTGTGTTCTACTAAAAAAAGTAATTTTTGGCCCTGAGGTGCTGAGGAATAGAGCACTTGCTGTAATCCAGATGAAATATGTTTAATTAATGGTACGTAAAGGTGCTAGAGGGGCCAAAGTGGATGGATGTGAATGAGCTGCTGATGGTGGCTTGCCCATCTTGTGAGTATAATCCACTTAGTCTCGCCTTGGTAAGTAGCATTAACAGCTTGGCAAATTCATGCTGCATAAATATGTTTAATCAGGAGGTTGTGCATGTGGGGAAGCCAGCATGCACCTCTGAAGGCAGTGATTACACAGTTGCCATGAGGTGGCAGCAGCATTATAACTATACACCAGTGTCCTTGTTCCCTTTACCAGCACTGCACGTGGGCAGGGTTGAACCCTGGGGAGGCTGTAGTGGGTCCAGTACACCAGCTTGATCAGTTTTGGGGAGGATGAATTTTTATTTTTTTTTTGTGAAATGGACAAGGCCATAACATTTTTAATTGTAAGTGTTGTTTTTATTGTCAACTGGTCTCTATGCCTTTACTTCTTTTAGTCATATGTCCTTTACACCATTGCTATTTTTGCTCTACTGGTTACCTAACTTGTGCATTTTTCAGTAGTTCTAATTTGTGTGTATTTTTTTTTTAAGTGCTTTGAAAGTTGAGTTACTGATTGTCATTGTTGATGCTTCCAAGTTGTGGTTGTTCTGAGTTTAGAGCTGCTTAAAAGCTAAGTGCATTTAAAGGTTGCTGGTTATTTTATTTTTTTTTTTTGCCAGTGAATTTATATTGTACCTCGGTCTTGAAGAGTTGGTTCATTCATAAGTGTAGAGAAGGCCATAAAAGTCCACCACAGGCTGCTGCTGTGATGGCGTAGGGGTATACAGCCCTAACTAATGTCCCAGTCACCCTGGTTTGATTTGGCAGCTGACAGTATCAGGGAGAGCTGTGTGCCCATCCTTGGTGGGAAGATGTTTGTTGATGACAGTCCCATAGGGGAGGTGTTTTCCAAAGAGGGAAGTAGTTTAAGACAAGTCAGAGTGTAGGAAGTGGATCAGGGAGTGGGTAAGGCATCTAAAAGAATGGGTCTGTATTAAAATTTCAAAGTCTTACTATATCGAATACGATATTGTCGACATGAGAATACCGAAAGTGCACTACATCAAACGTTTAAACGGAAAGTCTCCATAGGAGAAGATTTCCATTTACTTCAATGCAGTGCATTCTCAGAGTTGGTATATTTAAGTGGGGGGTGCAGGGGGACTTGCCCCCCTGCCTATACACTATTTAGTTTAATTTAGTATTTTTCTTTTTGGTTGCGATGGTTTAGGAGTCCCATCTTTAGTGATTCAAAGTTTTAAACCTTTGAGATTATAATATAGACCTAAAAGACCCCCTCCCCCCGGCTGGAAGCAGGGATAACCAAGCCCCCAGGGTGCCCTTAAGATTCATAACTAGCCCTAGTAATATGGGAGTAAGCCCAAACAAGGGCTAGGAGAATCTGGCAGACTCTGTTTGGATGTGGGGTACTGGGGGGGCCTTGTCAGTGAAAATTGTCCTGAGTGGAACCCAAAAAATAAAATTGCACCATTGCCTATAAATACTGTGTGTTGTTTATAGCCAGAGAGTTAAAGTACAAAATGTGATATTTTTTTGAATTCTTTAACCCTCGCACCATTAAAGATTGAAAGAACAAATACTTGCAGCAAAACTTGAAAAACAATAATGACTCCATCACCAAAATAGCTTTATCCTCCAGCTCCATCTCTGGGCCATTCCTGTTGACTGAGCCTGAATCTCTGCATTCCACTAAACACAGTTGTAAGGATGAAGGGGGGGGATGAAAGAAATGTAGAAAGTGATGGGACTGATGGCGGTAAAAAATGTTCTGCTCCATTTCAAAGGAAACCCAGGCCTGAGAATTTCTGTACCTCTGTGTCACTGTGCTTTTTCTGTGTGTGGTATTAACGTTGATGGTTACAGTTGACTCTTTCGTCTTATCCGTTTAAAAATGGAAAGTGCTTTAGTTTGAGATTCAGAAGGATCTTTCATACCCGGTACGTCTACCTGGTCTGTCAAGTTTGTAGATACTCCAACCATCAACCTAGATGATGATGATTGTCTTCCTGAATGTTTTTTTTTTTTTTTATAAACCTTGTTCCACCTCTGCATGTATTATTCCTACAGTTCCTGTTTTTCTAGGTAATGTACTCCTATCCTTTTCTGAAGATCCCAATTCCAGTGTTCTCTATTATGTTAACTGCTTCTAATAAAGTTGGTTGAGACTTCATTTCCATTTTCTAGTAATTGCTTTTTTGGCAGCCACCATAATTAACTTCAGCAAGGCCTTACAATGTGTAGACAATTCCGATTCTGTCTCCTAGCTCAAAAAGATCCATTTCCTTAGTTACACCAGTTTGTTCACCCCTTTAAAGTCTCCCAACAAATTGTACTCCCAAAAAATGTATTTCCAGTTACTACTTTCTTCCCATAACACTTCTAACATTTGCTGTTTACCTGAGGAAGAACTCTACTTGGTATAAAAATACCTGTGTAAACACTTCCAAGCAAATATCCTAAATTTTCTAGACTGTCGCATATTTGGGAGACATGCATATATTACCCCCCATTGTTTCTTTGAATTGCTTATCCAGTCGCTCTTCCCAGTCCTTTATAACTTCCTCTGATTCTTGGTTATCATGTAGTATTTTCTGTGCTGTACTAATTCTTTTTCTAGATTCAACTGGAAGCTCTACCAGTGCTGGTCTTTCACTTAGGGATCCCCGTATTTCTTTTTCTTTGCCTGTACTCTGACATCAATCCTTGATAGGGAAGACAAGCTGTAGCCTGCAGTCCCGAATAAATTCTTGGCCTCTTCCCATTCTATTACCTTTCCCTCTCTAATTATTTGCTCCCAATACCTTGGTTCTTTTGCCAGTTTTCTCCAATAAATTCCTCCCCCCTCTTGCCTGTTTCTACATCCCCAATTGCAGTCCTCCCTATTGGCAGAATCTCATTTCTCCATTCCCATGTCGGCTTAGTTCTTAGAAAATGTTCTCCTACTTTATGAAAATAAACTGTATGGTTAATGTTATTCTCTTTAAGGATCTGCATCCAAAATCCCAGTCTCTCCTTGTTTTTTGAGCTTTCTACTGTTTTCATCATTATCCGTTTCTGCTTATAATTATAGCTTTCTGCTTGTGCTATGTATAGGAGCCTTAACTATGTAGCTCTGAAATACTCTTTCAAATTGGGTAATCCCAAACTGTCATGTTCTATAGGAAGAATCCGCTTTTCTCATTTGACTCTTGCAGTCTCCCCTCCCAGTTAAAATCCTTAAGCTCTTTATTAATTGAACAGAGGGGAAGTTGTGGATAAAAATGAAAATATGCCTGACTTGTGTATAAAACTAATGGGTCTAAAAACATTTAAACTGCCTGTATCTTGCAGTCTATATCCATATAATAGAGCTTCCAATTTCAGTTTATCTTTTGTTTAGTCTCTTCCCACGTATCCTTGGCTGCCCCACCAGAATCCTTTTTAATCCATACTTCCAAGTACTTTATTTTATCAGGTCCCCATAAAATGGATATTGCTGAACCAGTTGATGTGTGTGGGCACATAATTTATAATGATTTGCATTTGGTTTAGCTTCATTAATTTTGTATCCTGAAACTATTTGAAACTGCCTCAATGTTCCACAAAAATGAAATGTCCTTTTCTGCTTTTGTCTAGTATAAAATAATCTCAGCGAACAGAGCCAGCTTTTCTTGACTACCATTCCAGTTATATCCTTGAATTTGAGTCCCTTAATTGACAGTGGTTCTAAATATGGTGCAAATAAAGGGGAAAGAGTACACCCCTGCCTGGTTCCTGTGCTCAAACAGAAGTTGTCAGAGGATCCCACTCTAATTGTTGCTTCCAATCCCTCATATACCCTCCTAATCAACCTTATAATTCTATCAGGGAAATCAAATTCTTCCATTACCCTACCTCTAGCTTGCTCTGTCAGATGCTTTCTCTTGCTTAAGACCAAACCAACAATGGTATTTTCTTACATTCTGCTTCCCACTGGATTATCAGTGCTCTGCTAATATTGCTGGATGTTTGCCTTCCGTCCACAAAACCACAATGACCCATATCTGCCAATTTTGGCAACTCCATTGCCATTCTTTTAGCCATTATAGACATAAACACCTTATAATCATGGTTTAGAATTGAAATGGATCTGTATGAAGCTGGATCTGATAGGTCCTTTACCCTCTGTGTATGTATTATAGCTCCCACTACTTTCTTTCAGGATGTTGGTGCTTCTCTTCCTCTTAAAATACTGTTAAAATAAAACCTTCCAGATTGTTATCTTTTTTTTTCCCTCATATCTTCCAAACTTCCACAGGAATATCATCTATTCCTGGGGACTTTTTTGTAGATTGGTTATACATAACCATTTTTACCTCAACTTGTCCTAGCCTAACTGTTAATAATTGAGTCTCATCTACCTCTAACCTTGGCGTGTGTAATTCTTCCATAGACATTTCAATTTGTACCTTTTCGTAGTTTCCATATTTCTCTACTTTATCCAGACTTTCATAAAATTTCTGAAATATTCCTAGTACCTCTACAGGATTTTTTTGTTATCTTCCTTTTTATAGGCTCCCTAAGCTTGGTGACGACCCTTTCTATTTTCTGTTGCTTGAATCATTGTTCTAAACTTTTTTTGCTCTGCAGTTATCAAAGAAAAAATAGTTGCTTAACAGCAATATCTGATGTGTAGTCCTGTCTCGCCTCCATTATTACGTGTGGGTTCAGAGCTGATCCTCTGCTCTGACTCTGCTGCTTTTAGAAAGCCTGAAAACTTCTGATTGGCTCGTGGCTAGGAGGTATCCCATGGTGCATGAGCACACTCCCCAGATCTCATTTGCAGCGTCTTCAGTCAGAAGCTTTCATGATTGGCCGTGGCTAAATGATACCTTTTTTATTACTATTGCTTCCTTTTCAGGAATTTATTGCTCATAGAGTTTTCTATCATACCTTATTACTAGCAGTCATTTTTTTGTGACTTCCGATTTGTAACTTCAACCGGATTTGACTTGGTTATCGTATATTGTACTTTGTGGGCCTATTGCTTGTTTGCGTGTGGTATCCCGTGAGTGTGTTTTGTTTTTTGCTAGACCATTTAAGTTAGAGGTTCTAGTTTCGTCCCTATTTGTTCTTCACACTAGGTCCGTTTAAGTTAGAGGACCTAGCTCTCCCTCCCTTTTTTTTCCTTAGTGTGATGGGGCTAGATCTGTTTGTTAGAGGATCTAGTTCCTCTCGTTTTGTGTGTGTGTGTGTGTGTGTGTGTGTGTGTGTGTGTGTGTGTGTGTGTGTGTGTGTGTGTGTGGGCCTTCCTTTGCTGTCAATATGTCTAAGGAATCTAAGGAACACAAACAGTCAGGCTTTAAGAAGTGCATTAAGTGTTCACAAAAAATGTCCATCACTAATGGACATAGCATTTGTGTATATTGCTTAGGGGCCATACATTTGCAAGAAACCTACCTTTTCTGCCATTCTTTTAGCCCTAGAGTGCTCCAGGAGTGGAAGAATAAACTTATTTTAAAAGGTCAGTTGAAACCTTCCTTTGAAGAAGACCTAGCCAGTTCTTCCTCTCCTAAGTCACAATCTTCTAGGAAGGATAAGGGTAAAACTTCAAAACAGCCTTCTCCGGTTCCAACTTCTGCCTCTGAACCACCACAGAAGTTAGAAAAAGCGGAGTTGGTGTCTTTCTCTTCGGCTCCACAGTCTTTGGGGCCAATTGAGATTTTGGACATAGACCCTGGAGTATCGGTAGCAAGTGTCTCTGTGCCAATCAATAACAGCCCTCTTTGGAGCCGGTCAACGGATATTCCACCGGTCTCCCCTACCCTTAAATCACCGATATTACAGAGAACAAGGTCACCCACTGTGTCCTCCAGATCCTCCAGGGCTCTGTCTGAAGAAGACATCAAGAGTGGTGCTCAGACTCCTCAAATAGTTGGCCTTGCCAAAATTTTAATCGGCTCAGACCCACTCTGTCTCGGAGCAGACTCCTTCTACCTATCCTGCTTTCATTCCTCCTCCAACCCAGATTGGGCCTTCAGAGCCGATATTGCTGGTACCAACTACAGTGGAGTCTCCGGTTCCAGCACCTCGTGTGGTTGTCTTGGAGCAGAGTTCTGCTCCGACACTTTCTGCGCCGTCTGAAGTGTCTAGAGTCCGAAGCTCCTCTGTCGGCCCCGATGGGGACACTTGGAACCGAACTTCTTCGGTGCCGAGTCTCCCTCTTGGTGCGTCGGCCCGAGTGAGCTCTGAGCCTACATAGTTCTTGGAGCCGATCCTTCTGGAGCCGTCGGCACCTCCAGTTTCTTCGGAACTGAGGTGTCTTTCGGAGCCAGAGGAATTGGTCTTTGTGAAGATGAGGAGCATGCTGGATTGCTCATCTGCCCCACGTAGAAGTACCGATGCTATACTCCCTCAAGCGCCAACTACAGTCTCTCAGCATCTTCTCTTCCCCGGATGGCAGAGACCCACAGCTTCAGGACCCCCACTTGAGTGGCCCCCAATCTTCTGATGCCTCCCCAGAGAACCCCGCTGAGGAGCCCCCTCTGAAGAGATCATGTAAGAGGAAGCATGTAGACTCCCCTGATAAGTCTCTCACATCTGACAATGACCTCAATGAGTCGGAAGGGTCCCCTAAGTCGTCCTCTGAAGATGTCTCCTTTGCAGACATCTTGGAGATCCTCAGGCGGAGAGGCGCCTGGCCCAGTGTTACCCCGTCTGATGAGGAGTCAGTGTACCTGAAGGCTTTCTGCTCTCAACCTTCAGCTTCATGGGTGTCTCCCCCATTTGACGAGTTACTGGATCTTGAGTCAGTGTGGCAGACTCCTGATGCCATGGAACCGGTCCCCAGGAGGCCGAACAGGTTTCTTTCTGCCCCTAAAGACAAAGAATTTTTATCCAAGGGCTTATCTGTAGAGGCCATGGTGGTGGCGGCGGCCACTAAGGAGGAGCTAACAGAGACTACTACTATCCATCCGCCCAATAAGGAATCCCAAATGATGGATAGGTACGGGAAGCATATCTGCTCTTCAGCGGTTTGTACACTCAGTTCGCTGAATTATTTATCACACTTCAGGAGACTTCAGAGAGATCTCCTGAAGGAGTTAGGAGATGCTGTTCAAGGTACCTCTACTGAAGGAGTCCCATCTACAGTATCTACTCAGTTGGCTTCCTTAACATCCATTGTTAACTCCTCCATGAGGCTGATCTCATACGCAGCTGATGGTTTGAGTAGGGCAGCGGGTTCAGGAGTCTCCTTAAGGAGACACTCCTGGATGCGTCTATGCAATTTTGCTGAACCATTCAAGTCTACATTCACCATTCCTCCTATTGACGGATCCTCTTTTTGGACCCAAGGTGAAAGATACCCTCACCAGGTGTGAACAGGAAGGAAAGACACTCTGCTGTGGGAGTCAATTTTACCGTCCCTTTTAAACCTTACCCTAAAGGTCAGAAGAGTGGTAAAACGCGGTTCAAGAAATCTGAGATCTTTCCAGGATACACAGGGTGATTCCTCCTTCAGAGGTTGGGGAGGAGGAGGAAGAAATGGTTGACGTCGCCCTAGAGCCAGGGGAGGTCCACAAAATCAGGGAGGTCGCAATTCCTTTCGTGACCGTCCCTATCAGCGTTCCTGATGTGGAAACAGACTGTGCATCTCTTGAGCCGGTTGGGGTCGCCTGTCTTTGTACCCAGAAGCCTGGCTAAATATCACCAGAGACAAATGGGTACAAAACATTATCCCCAGAGGTTACTCTATACTATTTTCCCTTCCACCATACCCTCCCAAAAGGATCCCAGATGTACCATCCAATCACAGGGATCTAGCAGCTATAGAGATAGAAAAGCTGATGTTAAAAAGAGTTCTACAAAAGTACCGGCAGACCAGACAGGATTCGGAGCATACTCCAGATTCTTTTTAGTTCCAAAAAGAACAGGAGACTGGAGACCCATTTTAGACCTCAGCAGGTTAGAGTATGTAAAGAAGTCCAAGTTCCGAATGGTCACTCTACAATCCATACTCCCCCTGTTAGGGAAACAAAATTGGATGTACTCAATAGATCTCCAAGATGCCTGCTACCACTGCAAGATGGACAAAGCATCAAGGAGTTTTCTACGCTTCCGGCTGGGAGCCAATCATTACCAGTTTCGGGCTCTGCCTGTTGGTCTCACCACAGCCCCCCGGGTGTTCACCAAATGCATGGCAGTAGTGACAGCCCATCTGAGGCGTCAGGGAATCCAAGTTTTTCCATACCTGGACGATTGGCTCTTGACCACCACCCCAGGCATCTTCTAGTTCAATCCAGAGACTCCACAGCCAAGCTCTGTTCCCAGTTGGGAGTCTCTATAAATTGAGAAAAATCCTTAACTTTGCCCGCTCAGTCTATAACCTTTATAGGAGCAAACATAGACACGGTCTCTATGATAGCCAGTCTACCAACTGACAGAATACAAAATCTTTCACAGCAGATTTACAGGATACTTCCCCTTCGAAGAGTCAAAGCGAAGGTGGTGGTACAACTTCTTGGAACAATGGCATAGACTATAACATTGGTACCATTAGCAAGACTACGTATGAGAATACTCCAATGGCTCCTGTCATCCCAGTGGTCTTTTCAGCAGTTGCCCCTGCATCACTAGATACTAATCACAGATTCTTGCAAAAAGAATCTCCATTGGTGGATTCAGCCAGGTCACCTTACCACAGGGACTCCCTTTATACCACACCAACCCGTTGCCACTGTGACCACAGATGCCTCAGTGTGGGGGGTGCATTATCTAGGCAGGACTGTCCAAGGCACATAGCAAGATCACGAGGCCCATCTGCATATCAGTGTCCTACAGATGAGAGCAGTGCTTCTAGTGTTGCAAGCACTTGACTACTTTCTCCCTCTAGGGATGATGGCTATCCAGACAGACATGTCGATGCTGTGGTATCTTAACAAGCAAGGAGGAACCAGATCTTACCCCTTACGTCGAGAGGCCCTGTGAGTTTGGAACTGGGTGATTTCTTCCCAACACTTTCTGATTGCAATGCACATCCCGGGGAAATCCAACGTGATAGAAGACAAGCTAAGCAGGGCAATTTTGTTACCTCACGAATGGTCTTTGAACCAGAAAGTAGCCCATCAGATCTTCCACAAATGGGGACAACCCTGCTGCGATCTCTTTGCTAGCCCCATCAACGCGCCAAATGCAGCACCTTTTTCTCCCTCATTCCCCCTGGAAGAGTCTCCGAGAGATGCACTCGTCCACGATTGGCCCCTGGGACTTCTTTATGCATTTCCTCCTTTCCCACTCATTCCCAAGGTTATACAGAAAGCAATGTTGTTGGGAAGCAAGATGATCCTCATCACTCCTTACTGGCCTAGTCAGATTTGGTTCCCTTTGCTCGGGCCTCAACTGTTAGACTATCCATGGACTCTGGACCCAGTACCATACCTCTTGACACACGTCAGGTTCTCTTCATCCCTGTCTCCACATTCTCAAACTGACAACATGGTTGCTCCAGTTCCATCATTAGTCAGGCTTCACGATCTGTCTCCAGCTGTAACCTATATCATTACCTCTTCTCATAAGCCCTCTACTAGAAAATTGTATAACCGTAAACGGAAGAGATTTTCTATATGGGCAGATAACAGAAAGGTTAGTCCATTTACAGCTCCCATTCCTATTGTCTTAGAGTTCCTATCAGAACTTTTTCACCAGGGATCAGCAGCTGCTACACTCAGAGTTCAGCTAGCAGCAATATCTAATTTTCATGTGGGAATTAGTCATTCTAACCTTATGTCCCACAAACTTAGCAAGACCTTTCTCAAAGGTTCTATGATAAGACCTCCCAAGATCCCATTCCTCCCTGGCATCTAAATCTTGTCCTTTCTAAACTTAATTTGCCAGCCTTTGAACCAGCCCATAGCTGTCAATTAAAATTTCTGTCGTGGAAGGCTCTCTTTCTGGTGGCGGTAACTTCAGCCAGCCGAGTTTCCGAACTGCAAGCCGTATCAGTTAAACCTCCATATTTAATTTTTCACAAAGATAGGGTCTCCCGGACGAATCCTTCCTTTATCCCCAAGGTCTGCTCCCATTTTCACTTGAATCAAACTGTCACATTACCAGTATTCCTCCCCAGTTATACCAATAAAGCAGAGTATAGATTTCACCAATTGGTTGTGCATAGGAATTGTGTTTCTACTTCCACAGAACTGAAGGATTTAGAAAATCAGACCAGCTAAGTGTTTTCTTTGTTGAAACAAGAATGGGTTTGCCATTTTCTAAAGTCACACTATCAAACTGGATCTCTAACTGCATCTTTTTTCATTTATACTTCTGAGGGAAGAGAGTTACCCCTTAAAGTCAAAGCACATTCTACCAGATCATTTTCTACTTCTGCTGCCTTCCAAGCCAGGACTCCTATTGATAATGTATGTTTAGCAGCAACATGGGCTACCACTCATACCTTCATTACCCCTTATAAATTGGACCCAACTTCCAGGGGTGGGGCCTCATTTGGTTCCATGGTGCTCAGGAGTATTTTTCAGTGAGCCCACCTATACAAGATGCTAGGGATGCTGTCCCACACAATAGTGGAGGCGAGACAGGACTGCATAACATAAAGAAGTTATGTACTCCCCATAACGTTCCATGTATGTAGTCCATCTCGCCGAACATTATTACGAACCCACCCACCAGCCTCCTTCCTGGAGGATCTGGAAACAGTTTTCTATGCTGGTTTATATCATAAAGGACACTTTTATTAGGGTTTATTCTTCTGAACCTTTGTTCTCCTTGCTACTTTTTCTCCTTTATATAGACTAGCAGCAAACAAGATCTGGGGAGTGTGCTCATGCACCATGGGATACTTCCTAGCCACGAGCCAATCAAAAGATTTCAGGCTTTCTAAAAGCGGCAGAGTCGGAGCTGAGGATAGGCTCCGAACCCACACGTAATGCTCGAGATGGACTTGCATACATGGAACGTTATGATGAGTACATAACTTCTTTTTATCCCTGTTATCATTCATTACGATAGGCTCTAGGATCCAACTTTGGATCTGAGCTGGAAATATACTGCAGACTGATCCAAGGCTCTAGCTCCTCCCTCTTGCATGATGCCCTGCTGCCCTCTAACCCCCAGATTTAGTTTGCCATGCATCCCTTGCAGACATGTTTTCTTTTGGCTCTAGTAGTTAAGTACTTATTATTCAATATTCTCCTCTTTGTCCGTGTGGTTAGGTTATCAGTAGTGTAGCTTTTTGTGGTATTTTCTAGTTCTTATAGCTGGTTACCCCCTCCCCCCAGCTTAATTTAGTTTTAGTTGATGTGTGGGGGCTTTTGGCACCCTTTTTTTCTTGTAGTAGTTAGGGCTGGTTTTTATTTAGTCTGGTGTGCAAGTTTCACTCTTCGTTGTTAGTATGTCAGGTAAGCCCGCAGGCTTTAAGAAATGCTCCTTGTGCAGTCGGAAAATGCCTAATTTCGACTCGCACAAGGAGAGCTTATATTATTTGGGTGCTCTGCACCCAGAGGTTGAATGTGATATTTGTGCTGCATTCAACCCCATGGCCTTGGCAGACCACCGTAACAAACTTTTACTTAAGGGGATGGCTCATGGGAGATCTTTTGTGTCCCAAGCGAGGGCTTCTTCCGAACCGAAGAGGAAGTCTCCTTCTCAGCATTTTCCCTCCAAGAAATTGTTGTCTGATCCTAGGTCTCCGGATCCGATTACAGCCCAGCCCATCTCAGACCCAAGGTCTTTGGATACGAGAGCTGCAGAGCCATCCTTCAGATCTAGGGCCTCTTCGGATTAGAGGCCTTCTGATCCGACAGGTTTGTCAGATCCGTCTGCTGCACTGGCTAGGCCTTTGGGCCCGACAGAATCTTCTGATCAGATTATTGTTGCTCCATCTATCTCCAAACAGGTATTAGTCGGCTGCAAGATGTCAGAGCCGCACCCTGGAAAATTATAGCAGGTTAGGAAGATCTCCCTCTAAGTCCACCCACTCTGTGTCCTCCTTCAGATCTTCGAAGCGCTTTTTACCCTTTGTTGATAGAATGATGAGGAGCTTCCTCAAGGCCCAAATAGTGTTGGGGCTCCTGGCTTCATCTGCACATCTGGCTAGGGGGACTTTGTCCCTCCCAGTCTCTCTCACTCATCTTCTGACCATGGTGGCTTTGGAATCAAGGCATTAGGATGCTTGTGGCCAAATTCTGGTGAGGACGAGTACCCCCCCCCTCCATGTCAACCCCATCAGGGTCCTTGTCTTATTCTGCTCCCCTTCCCCGGACTGGTCCCTTCCCGTTGGCGCTTCGGCAATTGATAGTTTCAGGCTGATATAATCCAGGGATTGTGGTGCTGTTTCTGGGCTTGATGTTCTTCGTGTTTCACTATTGCAGTCATCACATTTGGGTTATCTGCTTGCAGTAGCCCTCAGTCGGCCTGATTATCAAAGTCTTGGGTCCTTTGTCTGTTGCTGTTTCATCTTCTGTGATGTCAGGTAGTCAGGGGTATAAAGCATGCAGCCGACTCCATTACATCAGTCTTTCTTGCCTTGCGGTGCCCGAAGCAGAAGCAGTTCGCAAGTGTCGGTTGGGCAACTCCTGAAATTTTCGTTTTCAAGTTTCAGAACCAAAGTCTTCAACTAAAGCTAAGTACCCCATTGGGGAAACTTTTTCTTGCTCTAAACCGATGCCAGTAAAAGTCAGTAATTGTATTACTTGTGGAAAGCAAATATGTCTCAAAGATTTTCATTCGTACTGCAATGTTAAGTTGTCATTCTCGCCTTCATTCTTGCTGGATGGGTTCGGAGCCGATCCTCGGCTCCGACTCGGCACTTGCTAAGCTTGAGAACTCCTTTTACCAGCTCGAGGCAACCCTATATCCCATGATGCAAGGCGAGACTACCTCAGATCTCGTTTGCCGCTTCGCGAAAGAGGTCTCTTTTTTGCCAGCTCAGGTGAGTTTTCTATTTCACAGTTTTTCAGGGGTAATTCTCCCTTTTTCTTATTTGGGTTAGTTTCTAGACTAGTGTGTATAACTATACTTAGTTCCCACCCTATATTCCTTCCTTTTTAGGTAAAAGTTTACTTATTCTCTGTTAGGCCTAAGCCTCCCAGTTCATTAATCCCTGTCAGTTTGTGTGTGTTTTGGGGTTAATTGTGTGACACTTGTTGTGTGTGTATTGCTTTTTCTTAGACTATGTCTAAAGAGGTAAAGGTCTCAGGCTTCAAGAAGTGTGACTCGTGCTGTCAGAAGATGTCTCTGACAGACGGTCACACTTCTTGTGTTTATTGCCTGGGGCCTTTACACCTGCAGGACTCCTGTGCTATATGCCACTCCTTTAGCCAGAGAGTCCTGCAGGAGAGGAGGAACAAGTTGATCCTCCGTGACTTATTGAAGCCAGGAGGTTCACCGACAAAGACTGGGTCGGGTAAACCTTCCAAGCCACCTAAGGTTCAGGCTCCGGTAGTTAAGCCTTCCCCGGTGGCTCCGACTCCTTCGGAGTCGAGATCGGCTCTGGCTGGAGCCGATCCTTCTACCACTGATATTGTAGTGTCTGTTCCTTCCGGCTCCGACACAGTCTCCAGTTTCCTTGTCGGCACCGGCTGGTGCCGAGGTGTTATCCAGCATCGGAGCCGATAAGTCTTCGGCTCTATCTGGAACCGAGAGGTCGTCTGCTCCGATGGCTCCGTCCAGGAAGGGATCTCGGTCCCCTTCTCTGGAGTCGATTCGCTCGGCTCCGAGGTCTCCTCTATCGGAACGGAGTCATCGGAGCCGATCTTCCAGATCTTCCAGGCTGTCAGACCACAATTTAGAGAGGGTGGTAAGCAGGCTGTTGAAGTCACAGGCACTACCCCAAATGCTCCGTAGCCCGTCTCAACAGACTTCGGCTATTGCTCTTCCCCCTGAACTTCCTCCTCTGACTCTCCTCCAGAGTTCGGAGACTGAGCTTTTCGGAACAGTGACCATGTCGGCGCCGGGGCCGATGCATCCCCTTTCGGCTCCATCGTCTTCGGCTCCGATCTCCTCCATGAGACCTTCCTTGGAGGGATCCGGTCGTCGAGTTTCCCTTGTCTGCTCCGAGGGGGCTAGTGGCATCGGACCCTTGTCCGACCCCGCTCTCCTTCTCGGAGCTTCAGCTTTGGTGAGCTCGGCACCGACATCGGCCTCGGAGCCTTCTTTTTCAGTGGATCCGGGAATTCCTGTGTCTTCGGAGCAGAAGTCTTCTGGTCTCCCTGGGAGAGGAGCCTTTGAGGTGATGAGGAGTGTCCTGGCACCTGAGCCAGGTCAACGGTCCATTCCTTTAGCTCCTCCCTCTTCGGTGCCTGTTGATGTCTCTTACCAGTCTCTTGCTCCCAGGCCCAGGGATCCATCGCCCCAGGTTTCCCCATTGGGAATGACTTTCTCTTCCGAGGTTTCTCCTGATCCTGCAGGAGAACCCCCGCGCAAGAGGACGTGTAAGAGGAAACGCACAGACTCCCCTGAGTCTACCACATCGGATACCGACTTAGATGAGTCGGAGGGTTCCCCCCGGTCCTCCTCTGAGGATGTCTCCTTTTCAGACATCCTGGAACTCCTCAAACAGAGGGGGAACTGGCCTTCCATTGACTCCTCCGAGGATGAGTCGGTATACCTGGAGGCGTTTGGATCTCGACCCTCCACCTCCTGGGTGTCTCCGCCTTTCGACCCACTCATGCAGGTAGTGGCTCAGAAGGCGTGGGCAGCCCCGGATTCTGTGGAACCGGTCCCCAGGAGGCCATCCAAATTTATTATGGCCCCTTCAGACAAGCAGTTTCTTTCTAAGGGCGTCTCTGTGGATGCTATGGTGGTGGCGGCAGCCACCAAGAAGGAACTTGCGGATCCTTCCGTGCCTGTCCATCCTCCTAACAAAGACTCTAGGACCATGGATAGGTATGGCAAGCGGATGTTTTCTTCAGCGACCTTTGCTATGCGTTCGCTGAACTACCTTTGTCACTTCACCAGACTTCAGAGAGACATTCTCAAGGAACTAGGTGAAGTAGTTCAGGATCCTTCAGCTGCTGGGGCTCAGGACAAGATTGCCTCACAGCTAGCAATCCTAAATTCCTTAACCAACTCCTCCGTGCGGTTCATCTCCTATGCGGCCGATGGAGCGAGTAGAGCCGCAGGCACAGGAGTGGCACTTAGGCGTCAGGCCTGGATGCGGCTTTATAATTTCGCGGACCCCTTCAAGGCGTCCTTCACCAATACCCCCTTTGACGGTTTGGCTTTGTTCGGACCGCAGGTGAAGGAGACTTTGACCAGGTTTGAACAAGACGGCAAAACCCCTTTCTGCCGTAGGAGTCCATTTTTCCACTCCTTCAAGACCCTACCCCAAAGGTCAGAAAGGAGGAAAAATGTGGTTCCGTAAAGCCCAAGGAGTTACGCCGGACACACGTGGTCAGTTTACCCCCAGAGGCAGAGGGGGTAACAATAACAGACACCGCCCTAGAGGCAGGGGGGGTCCCTAGAATCAGGGTAGCAGGGAGCCTCTTCCTGACAAACCCTTTCAGCATCCCTGAGGTGTTGCCCGACTGTCCACCCTTGGAGGCAGTCGGGGGAAGGATATCGCTGTACCCATTAGCCTGGCATTCCCTCTCACAAGACATATGGGTACAGTCGATCATATCCGAGGGTTACAAAATCACTTTCGAAAGGTATCCCGTACCTCACCAATCCCTTCCAGACATCTCACCCGGTCAGAGGGGTTTGGCAAAACAGGAGGTCTCAAAGCTCCTAGAAAAGAGCCGTCCAAATAGTTCCAGCAGACCAAGTAGGATCCGGCATCTACTCAAGATTCTTTTTGGTCCCCAAAAGGACGGGAGATTGGAGACCAATTTTAGACCTGAGCAATCTAAACAGATTTGTCAGAAAGGCAAGATTCCGGATGGTCACGCTTCAGTCCATTCTGCCCTTTTTGGGCAAGGACAACTGGATGTGCTCGATAGACCTTCAGGACACGTACTATCACATAAAGATACACAAATGCTCCAGGAGGTTTCTCCGCTTTCGGCTGGGGACCAGTCATTTTCAATTCAGAGCCCTGCCCTTTGGCCTCACTTCAGCCCCCAGAGTGTTTACCAAATGCATGGCAGTGGTTACGGCTCATCTGAGACGTCAAGGATTCCAGGCGTTTCCTTATTTAGACGACTGGCTCCTCTCCGCCACCACCAAGCATCAGCTTATCCAATGCAGGGACTACACTCTGCAGATCTGCAAACAGTTGGGAATCTCAGTGAATTTCGAAAAATCTTCTCTGCTGCCTTGCCAATCTATCACCTTTATAGGCGCAGAGCTAAACACCGTCAGTATGTTAGCCAGACTAACAAATCAGAGAATTCTGGACATCCAAAAATACGTTCGGATCATATTACTGAGCAACAAGGTCAGAGCCAGATTGGTTCTGAAAGTTCTAGGTCTTATGGCTGCGGCCATTGTACTTCTACCATTAGCTCGCTTCCCCATGCGTCTTCTGCAGTGGATGTTATTCACTCAGTGGTCGTTTCAGAACCTACCCATGAGGCACGAAATTCTGGTTACACAATCGTGCAAGACTCATCTAACCTGGTGGATATCTTCTCTGCTCCATCAGGGCCGACCATTTGTTCCCCCAACTCCGGTTGCCACAGTCACTTCGGATGCCTCTCTGATCGGGTGGGGGGGGTATTATCAGGGCAGGATGGTCCATGGGACTTGGCAACCCACAGAATACCATCTGCACATAAATGTCCTGGAGATGAGAGCAGTGCTTTTAACGTTGCAAGCCCTCAATGACTTTCTTCCCTCGGGGACTATTGCAGTTCAAACGGACAACATGTCTGTAGTCTGGTACATCAACAAACAGGGCGGAACCAGGTCCTATCCGTTATGTCGAGAAGCTCTCAGACTTTGGCAATGGGCAATCTCCTCTCATCGGTTTCTGATAGCAACGCACATCCCCGGCAGGTCCAACCTCTTAGCGGACAGACTGAGCAGAGCCATTCTCATGCCTCACGAGTGGTCTCTCAAACAATCGGTAGTGGACGAGATTTTTCAGAAGTGGGGCACCCCTTGTTGCGACCTTTTTGCTACACCCCAAAACAACAAATGCCCGGACTTTTTCACCCTCTTTCCCCTACCAGGCCATCCCCTGAGAGACTCTCTGACCCAGGATTGGCCCCGGGGACTTCTATACGCTTTTCCTCCATTCCCTCTAATTCCACAGGTCATTCAGAAAGCTACCGTTTTGAGAGCCAAGTTGATTCTCATTGCCCCTTACTGGCCTCGACAAATTTGGTTTCCGTCCCTACATCGTCACCTCCTGGTGCAGCCTTGGCATCTGGACCCAGTTCCAGATCTTCTGATCCACCAGACAGACGGGTCAACAGCACTGGGCCATTCGTTCTCTCAACCTCACTGCTTGGTTGCTCCACTTCCTTCCCTAGCCAGGCTTCCTATGATCTCTGACCCTGTTAGAGATATCATAATAGCTTCCTTAAAGTAGTCCACCAGAACGGTCTATGCTAGCAAGTGCCGACGTTTTTCCCTATGGGCAAACTCCAAACACATTGATCCCTTTACTGCGCCGGTGCATTCAATTTTAGATTTTCTAGCTGAAGTTTTTCAGTCAGGATCTTCTTCATCGACAGTTAAAGTCCAACTGGCAGCAATTTCTAAATATCATGTTGGCTTGCAAGATCATAACATAATGTCGCACAGACTGTGCAAAGCTTTTCTGAGAGGTATTTTTCTCCTAAAGCCTCCAGTAAAACATCCTCCTCCACAATGGGATCTCAATTTGATGTTAGCATCCTTGATTTTACCCCCCTTCGAACAGTCTGCTTCATGCTTGTTAAAGTTTCTGACCTAGAAAACAATATTCTTGGTTGCTGTCACTTCAGCAAGGAGGGTATCTGAACTTCAAGCCCTCTGTATCCGTTCCCCATACTTACTTTTCACAAGGATAGGGTATCCTTAAGAACTAATCCATCATTTCTGCCCAAAGTTGTTTCTCAGACTAATATTAATCAATCCATTGATCTACCAGTGTTTTTCCCTAATTATTCGGACAGAGCTGAACAAAAACTTCATTTTTTGGATGTCCATCGTCAGCTCAGATATTATTTGCATAGAACTAAACAATTCAGGAAATCCGATCAATTATTTGTTTCCTATGCAGAAAACAGAAAAGGTCTCCCAGTTTCGAAAGTGACCTTATCCAGATGGTTGTCTTCTACCATTTCCTTATGTGTATTCGCTCAGAGGCAAACAACTACCCTCAAAACTGAAAGCGCATTCAGCCAGAAGCCTGTCCACATCTACAGCTTTTCAGGATAGGCTACCCATTGATACCATTTGTGCAGCAGCTACTTGGGCCACTTCTCATACCTTTGTCTCTCATTATGAATTAGATTTGGCCTCCAGGGACAGAGCCAGGTTTGGTTCCACAGTTCTCAAGAGTCTGTTCCATTGAGCCACCCAGGATACAGGTGCTAGGGACGTGGTCCCATCCAGCAAGAATGAAGGCGAGATTGACAACTTAACATTTAGAAGTTATGTACCTACCATAACGTTACATGTTAGTTGTCTTCTCTCGCCTTCTTTCTTGCGTCCCTCCCTCCTTCCCCCTGGCCTGGACAGATCTTGAAGGGCTTCTCTTTCTCAGCTTTCACTCTCCTGAGTCTTCAGTAGAAAGAGTCTATCTTACGAACTTTTTGCCTAGTTCCTCTAGGCTAGTCTTTGCTTTTCCTTTGGGAATAGTATTATTTAGCAGGGTATTATAGCTACCAAACGAGATCTGAGGTAGTCTCGCCTTGCATCATGGGATATAGGGTTGCCTCGAGCTGGTAAAAGGAGTTCTCAAGCTTAGCAAGTGCCGAGTCGAAGCCGAGGATCGGCTCCGAACCCATCCAGCAAGAAAGAAGGCAAGACAAGACAACTAACATGGAACGTTATGGTAGGTACATAACTTCTAATTCCTTTCCTAGGCTCTGACCACGACGTACCTAGCTGTCGGTTTTGTGCCTTATTTAAGCAACAAACTATTCGTCGTTGGTTTATTTTCGCTTCTAAATATTTTGTTACTCTGTTTAATTATCCAGATATGTCTTCGGTAAGCCATCCGACTACCGACATTCTGAAAAAAAGAGACAGGCCACCTAGGTCCAAAGATGCAGACGACGCTTCTTCTAAGCCAGTTGCCAGCTTTTGCAGCCCCTGATACCCGCCACTTCAGATTCGCAGGCCTCTACTGAGACCCATTCGGAGTCCGGTATGCTGCGAGATGCTTCAGCTATGGAACCTGCGGATGTCTCTACCTTGGATGGGTCTGGAGCCGCTGTGCAGACACTGGCTTCTGAGGGTGTATTCAGGCCTATTGACTTGCATATTAAACCGCGGACGCCATCTTCTTTAAGGCCTTAAACTCGAACCATGCCTAAAAAACGATGCAGAGACCGCATGGTCAGGCCTCTATTGCTTAAAAAACAAATAAGAATGGCTGGAAGACCTTGTTACTTTAATCAGGGGAAGCCAACCTTCCCCCTCTAAGGGACCTAGGGCTGAATTTACTTGTGATAGTTCTGACCAGGATTCTGAACTGTGTTTCCTCTGATGACCAGGATTTACCCTTATCTACTTATAAGGATTTTGATGCAGAGGGCTCTCTTCCTCTGCCCCCCCAGTGGATTTCTCTTTTGGTGAAACCTTGCATGCTCTTAGGGAGCATTTTCATTGGGAAAGCCAGGATTAGTCTAATTCTAAAAAGAGGCTTAGGGATTTCTTACTCCTGCGCAGGCCTTTAGCTATCCCTCCTGTACTAGACATTGTTGATGATGCCTTTTCGGAATCTAGCTTGTCCCTTGACTCTACCTCCTGCTTCCAGAAAACCTGATAGATATTACAGGGTTCCTGACTCTCACAACTTTCTTTTTAAAAATCCTATTGCTGATCCTGAGACCATTTCACAGGGACCCAAGGGCATTAAGGCTACTACTGCCAAAAATCCTACCCCCTCTGATAGAGACTCCAGGGCGCTGGATGGATGGGGTAAGAAGGTATACACTTCTGCAGCCAGTTTCATATGTTAAAGTATCAGCAGCATATTATTGGATTGCTTAAACAGAAAATGATATTGATTCCGGATTGTGCTGAAAGCAAGCATTTGCAGGATTTAATGCATTCTGCTGAACAGGTTGGAAAACATACTTTGCATTGTGGTTTTGATTCTCTAGAGGCATCTTGCAGAGTTGCTGTCACTGGGTATGTACTTAGAAGGCATGCTTGACTTGAGGAGCAATCCTTGCCGGATCATGTTAAAGCTAAATTGCTGCATGCTCCCTTAAATCAGGACCGCCTTTTTGGCAACAAAGCAGAAGTTCTTAAAAAGATGGAAGAAAAAGCTAAATCTATGATAACTGTTAAAGATTTCTTACAAGTACAGCCTCCAAGATTTAGTAGGTATTGGCCCTCTAAGAATTGGTCCTTTCTTGCCTCTTCCAGGCCTTCTCAGTCCAAACCTAGAACCAGCAGAACACCCAGACTTCAGTCCCAAGATACGCACAGGACTAAGCAGTGGGGGGGCTTCCACTTCCAAATCAGGGAGTAGTAAGACCCCCCCCCCCATGGTAGACTGTCTCAGTGACTTAATTTTGAAACTTCCAAGCACTTCTCAACTAACTGCTCCTTTAGGGGGAAAAATTGCTCTGCAGGGAAAAAACTGGGAACTCATTACCCAGGACAAATGGATTTCCCAAGGATACAGTTTTCACTTCCAAACATTGCCAACCCCAAACGGTTGGTCGGATCTAGCCCCAAATCAGTGGGCAGAGGCTCAAGCAAGTACTTTCTCTCTCTTAAGCATAAAGGCTATTCAAACTGCACCAGAAGAGGAAAAGGGACAAGGTTTTTACTCAAGACTTTTCCTGGTATCCAGAAAAGACAACTCATGGCGTCCTATCCTGGACCTTTCTACCTTAAACACCTTTTTGGTGATTCCAAAATTCAAGATGCTAACTCTCCGCCAGTTACTTCCTATGCTAGGCAAGGATGCCTGGTTGGCAGCACTGGATTTAAAGGAAGTCTACCTACACATCCCAATCAGGGAATCTTGCAGAAGATACCTACGCTTCAAAGCAGGCTACATGCACTGTCAGTTCTCTGCACTGCCTTTTTGCTTATCTACTGCGCTCAGAGTATTTACAAAGTGCCTAGCTCCAGTCATTGCATTTTGCAGGCAAAGAAATATTCAGATATACCCATACCTGACGATTGTCTAATTCAGGCAGAAAGCCAGGACATACTTCTGGAATCCTCTGGCATTTGTACAAAAGGTGTTAACTTGTCTGTGGTACACCATAAACAAAAAGAAATCACATCTGGTACCCTGTCAACAAATTATATTTCTGGGAGCAAGCTTGAACACAACTTCCCATATGGCTTTCCTCATGCCTTTGCACCATTCCTTTGGTGGGCAGAGGCATGCCACCAAAACAAGGGACTACTGTTCACTCTACCCCCTGCTGCCAAAACCATAACAGATGCATCAGACTATGCATGGGGGACTCAACTGGCAGGGAAGTGCATTCAGGGCAAATGGAACCCAAGTCAAATGCACCTGCATATCTATCAAAGAAATGTTAGCTGTACAGAATGCTCTGACAGCCTTGAAGGACCGCATTCTTCCAGGACAATTAATGGTAAAGACAGCCAACACCACTGTTGTGGTACATAAACAAGCAGGGGGTACCCTTTCTTACCCTCTCTGCAGACTAGCCATGGCTCTGTGGAACACAGCCTTAAGCTACCAAGTGCATCTACAGGCTCAATTCCTACCAGGAAAACTAAATAGACTGGCATATGGACTAAGCAGAAATCTCATGGACCCACACAGATGGAAACTGGAACCAAAGACTTTCAACATGTTGATCAGCAAATGGGGAGCCCAGATATAGACCTGTTTGCCTCCCCCCAGAACTACCAATTGGACAAATTCTGCACAAGGACTCCCCACAAACAAGCTTGGAAAGTGGATGCTCTGTCCTTCAGCTGGAAAAATCTATCAATTTATGCATTTCCTCCTCTGCCTCTCCAAAGTATTACTAAAGATCAAACAAATCCAGGATGGTACCAATTGCACCAGACTGGCCACGCCAACACTGGTACCGCCTCTTGCGCAGTGTATCACAGCTAGCCCCATGGCACCTGGCTCAAACCCCTACCCTGCTGTCACAGCAGGAGAGCGAGATTCTGCACCCTCGGCTTCAAACCCTGAACCGGTCAACCTGGCTAATTACCTAATCTCTCCGTTACCATCCCTCAGTAAACAAGTGTTGGATGTCATTTTGGAGGCAAGGAGGCCTAGTACTAGAAAATCTTATGCTGAAAAATGGAAAAGATTCTGTGCCTGGAACCAAACTCAATGGATGGCCACAGCAGTGCCCAGTTTACCTCAGATTCTTCAATACTTAACTGAGATGCTTCACAAGGGCCTTTCTTTTTCCTTCTCCAAAATTCACTCCTCAGCCATTTCAGCTCATTACAACACAGAACCACCCCTCTTTTCTCACCTACTGCTCAAGCAGTTCCTCAGAGGGGCCAAAAACTTAAGACCACCCAGGAAAGCCCCAACTCCAGCTGGAACCGTAACTTTGTAGTGGAAAAACTCATTCTTCCTCCTTTTTAAGCCAGCTGCAATTGCAGAGTTAAAATTCCTCTCTTGGAAAATAGCTTTCCTTTTAGCAATCACTTCAGCAAGAAGGGTATCTGAATTACAGGCCCTTATGACAGTGGAGCCTTTCATCATCTTTTAAGCGGACAGGGTATCTCTCAGGACCAATCCCTCCTTCATGCCCAAGGTGGTATCCAGTGTGGCTCTTAATCAATTCATTTGCCAACCTTCTTTTACAATCCAGAGAAAAAAGGGGAACTGATCCTGCACTCCTTAGATGTGTACAGACAACTTAGATTTTATTTGGACAGGACTAAACCTCAAACGCAATCTGAAAAACTGCTGGTGGCATTTACTGCAGGGGCAGAGGGGAAGGCTATTTCAAAGCAAACCATTTCTAAATGTATAGGCCATTGCATTCATTTCTGGTATAAGCACCATGGAAAACCTATCACACAGGGGATTAGCCCCCATTCAACCAGGGCTGCATCTACCTCTACAGCCTTTCTCAGAGGTGTCCCTACCAGAGACATTCTAGAAGCTGCTACCTGGAGTTCTGTACATACTTTCACCAAGCATTACCATTTGCCAATTTTCTCTAAATCCAGATCTGTCTTAGCCACTGCAGACTTGCAGGGCCTTATAGCTGGTCCTAATGCTATCTAAATCCCTACTCCCATTTTTAGTTTTGGGAATCTACCCAAATGTGATGACTCAACAGTGAAACACAAAGAACATAGTACAGTTGTGTACACTTACCATAAATGTAGATGTTTGAGTGTATTTACTGTTGCAGTCCTGGTTACCGTCTTTCCAGCCCCCTGACTTCTCTTGGCTCTACCTTTGCTTCTTGTTTTAAGCTTTCTGGAGTATTTGCTTTTTGATGGAGGTGTAACATAACATATTGCTTCCCTTTGTGGGGGCACCTGACATCTGGGGCAAGAAAAAACTGAGGTAATGGCTTCGGCTGCATGCTTTATACCCCCGACTACCTGATATCACGGAAGATGAGACCACAACAGATACAGGACCTAAGACATTGATAATCCGGCCACTGAGGTCTACTGCAAGCAGATAACCCAAATGTGGTGACTGCAACAGTGAATACACTTGAACATCTACATTTATGGTAAGTGTACACAACTGTACTTTACTCCTCTCCGGAGGACTTTTCTCTCAGATGTGGGGACAAACCTGCATCCAGCCCCTTGGCCTTCAGGGTGGTAGAGAGGATCTTTCTCCAGGTCTGGGGTTTCCTCAGTCGTGCCTCCTGGTCCCTCCCTGCCTCTTTCTGCTTTGGCTGGTAAGGCCTCCCACCTTGTCCAGGCTCAGCCCTCCCAGTCCAGCCCTCAGGGGGTTTCCTCCCCTCTGGGAGCTCCTGGCTCTTTAAGTCCTCTCCCGAGCCCCCTACGGAGGAAGTACATTGTAAGAGAAAGTGCCGGAGGAGGTACTTGGACTCCCCCTTGGAGTCAACTCACTGAAGAGATGGACCTCGAGGAAGGAGATGAGTCCCCCACCTCTCTGCCCAATGTCTTTTTTTGAGTCATCTTTGAAATCTTAAAGCAAAAGGGCAGATGGTGTCCCTCAACCCCATCTTCGGAGGAGTCCGTGCTCCTGAAGGCCTTCGAGATGGGCCTGTTTACCTCCAGGTTGTCCCATCCTGCTGATGATGTGGTGGATTTAATTGCCAACAGGGTGTGGAAGGAGCCTGACACAGGGGAGCCAGTTCCCAAGTGTGTTGACAAATTTTAGTCCCCCTAAAGACTATTCTTTCTGGAGCAAGGGTGTCCCAGATGATGCTATCGTGTTCGCCGCCAGTAAGGAGAAGCTGGCCGAGCAGAGGTCCACGGCCCAGCCCCCGAACAGGGAGTCTCTGGTGCTGAACTGCTTTGGGAAGTGCATGTACCCTTAAGCAACTTTTTGTTCTGAGGGCGGTTAATTATTTGGCACATTTTATGTGCCTGTAAAGGGATTTGGTCCAAGAACTCTCCATTTCCCTTAGAGCTATTGCCAGTGGAGGCCTTCAAAATGGTGTCTCCTAAGCTATCCATTCTGACTTCCCTTGCAAACTTCTCGATGAGGTCAATTTCCAATGCTGCGGAAGCAACTTCTTGGGCAGCAGGTACCGTCATTGCTGTGAGGCGTCTTGCCTTAAGTTTATGCAGGTTTGCAAAGCCCTTCAGGGCATCCTTTACTAACGCCCCTTCGGTTCTACCTCCTTTTGGAACTTCCGTGAAGGATACTTCCCTCAGGAAGGGAAGACTTTGCGGTTGGAAATCAGCTTTCTGCTGCCCAGAGGTCTTTCTATAAATCCCAGTGGGGAACCAGGAAGATGTGGTTCCGTAGTCACAGTCCTCCTCCAGGATGCTCGTGATTATTCCTTTTCCAGAGGCAGGGAAGAGGGTTCAGTGGTAAATGCCCTAGAGGCAGGGGGGTCTGCAAAATTAGGCCTCCAGGGAACCCTTTTCTGAGCAGCCCCCTCAGCACTCCTGAAGCATTGCCCGGCTGCTCTGCCCCGGAGGCAGTTGGGAGTCTTATTTCCCTACATTCACTAGCCTGGACAGATATAACCTCCGATCAGTGGGTGTTAAACATCATATCCAGGGGCTATTTCATTCCCTTTTTGGAGCCCCCTCCCATCAGAAGTTTCCTCCAAGATGTTACACCCAGTCAGAGAGTTGGCCTTCAAAGAAGTTTAACAACTTCAAGAAAGAGCCATCCAAGAGGTCCCAACAGGACAGAGGATCCGGTACTTACTCTTGCTTCTTTTTAGTGCCAAAGAAGATAGGAGAGACCAGTGTCCAGTTTTGGTTTTCAGGGTGCTCTCAGTCAAGTCGAAGTTCTGGATGGTCACTGCTCATTCTTTTCTGCCAGTCCTCCGCAAAGGTGACTGGATGTGCTCAGTAGATGTCCAGGGTGCCTGCTGTCACATTAAGATAGACGGTCAAGGAGATATCTTTGCTTCTGGCTAGGGGCCAGTCATTACCAGTTGAGAGTCCTACCTTTCAGTGTCATCACAGCTCCCCAGGTGTTTACCAAATGTAGGGCAGTGGTAGTGGCTCACCAGCGCCTGCAGGGGTTTCAGGTCTTTCCGTACCTTGACATTTGGCGCCTCACGGCACCCTCTAGGCGTAGACTGCTACAAGCTGTACATTATATTCTTCCCCTGTTCCACTGGCTGGGGATTACTGTCAATCATTCAAAATCCAATCTGGTGCTCTCTCAGCAGTTGGAATTCATAGGTGTTCTGTTGGATTTGACTTCAGAAACTGGAGCTTTACCCATGCGTAGGGTTCATTTGATCCAGGAACAGGTCACACAGATCTTACATGTGTCCTGCCCTCCGGTTCACTTCATTCTTTGGGCCTTTGGGTCCATGGCCTCTGCCATTCATCTTGTTCCCCTGGCAAGGTACCATATGCGAGTGTTACAATGGACCATGGTGGTTCAGTGGTCAGTGCTCCTTCATCCCACGTCTGTGACCATAAAACTGAAACCGGTATGCCAACATCTTTTTTTGGTGGCTTCATTCCCAAGATCTCTCCCTCTGCTGGCCCTTCTGTCACTTCACCCATGGCCACGGTGACCATGGATGCTTCTCTATTGGTGTGGGGGAAAGGGCATTTTCAGGAAAAGACTGTCCAAGGAGCGTGGTTCCTGTCAGAGACCAGTTTGCACATAAATGCTCTAAAGATGAGAGCAGTTCTATAGTTGCAAGCTTTTCAGGACCGTCTCCCTTGAGGGAAGATTGCAGTTTAGACAGTCAACATAACTGTGGTCTGGTATGTCAACAGACAAGGGGGAACATTTATCTTACCAGTTGTGCAGGGAGGCCATGAGTGTGTGGGAATTGGCGATGTCCTTCGGACGCTTTCTTCTTGCAATGCATATACCCGGGAGTACCAGCATGTTTGCAGACAGGCTCAGCAGACTGATTTTGAGCCCTCACAAGCAGTCTCTCAATTCCTCTGTGGAGAAGCAGATTTTCGACCATTGGGGCCTCCCTTGCTGCAGTCTCTTTGCCTCCGTAGTTGACCACAAATGCAGCAAATACTTCCCCCTGATCCCCCCTCAGGGAGAGTCATGGAGGGGTGCAGTAGTCCAAGATTGGCCTCCAGGTCTCCTTTAAGCTTTTCCCCCTGTTCTGTTAATTCCCAAGGTTCCACAAAAAGCACAATGCCTGAGGTCATCTCTGATCCTTATTGCCCCTTTCTGGCCCTCCTCATCCATGATTCCTCTTCATCAGATGTAATCTGAAGTATCTGCCCTGAATACTGGATCCCGGTCAGGATCTCATTTCCCATTCGTTGGGGCTTCCTCTCCCAAACCTTTGGACCCTTTGTTTTAACAGCATGGTTCTCCAATTCCTGTGATTCTAAAGCAGTCCAGGCTACCCTCTCCCATTAAGCGTATCAGTTCTTCCCAGAATTCTTCCACTAGAAAGGTTTACCACAGCAAGTGGAAAAGGATCTGCATATGGGCCAAGGACAGGAATCTGTATCCCTTTTCCACTTCTGTTTCTGTCATTCTCTTGTTTTTGTCTTCCCATTTCTAAGTGGGAGCAAGTTTTTCTACTAACAAGTTCCAGTTGGCAGCGATTTCTAATTTCCATGCGAACAGTGAATCTACCTTTTTTTTCTAGGCTTTGTAAAGCATTTATGAAGGGGGGGGGGGGTTAGACCACCAGGTAAGGATCCACCACCTGCCTGGGATCTTAGCTTGGTTTTGCAGTCTCTGACTACCAGTCCCTTTGAGCCTGCTAGTTCTTATCTTGGAAGACTGTTTGTTTTCCTGGTGGCCATAACTTCAGCTAGCAGGATTTTGGAATTGCAAGCTCATACCATTACCCCTCCTTATGTGACTTTTCACAGGGACAGGGTTTCTCACAGGATGAATCCTTCATTTTTGCTCAAGGTCGCTTTAGAGTCCAACTTGAAACAGTATATTCAACTACCAGTGTTCTTCCCTAATTACTCAAATAAAGGAGAGTGCTGTCTTCATACGTTGGATGTACACACAGCTAAGGTTCTTCCTTCACAGGACCGAAGATTTTTCCAAGTCAGAAGAGCATTTTGTGCCCCCCCCAATAGACGTGGGCTCCCAGACCCTAAAAATCACTATTTCTAAGTGGATTTCTAGCTGCATCTCCACAGTCTGACAACAAACACCTTGAGATTCCTGGGAAAATCAAAGCTCATCCTACTAGATCTGTGGCTGCTACTTTAGCCGTTTTGGCCAGGCTTTCTATTGATGACATTATTTCTGCTGCCACTTGGTCTAGCCCTCACACTTTTTTTTTTTATATATATATCTCATTATAAGATAGACTTGATTTCTAGGAGTAGGGCTTCCTTTGGCTCCACTGTGCTCCGGAATGTCCTTCCTTGAGGCCTTCCAGGCTATATGGTAGCCGGGGACACTGACCCTATCGTGATGAATGATGACAGGAATAACATCAGCTAAACAGTTTTGTACTTAGTAACTTATCTGTTATCCTAGGTCATCATCATTCATCACATTTTTTCCCCTCCTGCCATCCCCTTACCTGTGGATCTTGGAGGAAGTTGGAGAGTTTTCCTTCCAGTTTTTTGTAGGAATTGTCTTCAGAATTAAGACAGCAAACTCGATCTGGGGGTTAGAGGGCAGCAAGGCATCATGGGAGAGGGAGGAGCTAGAGCCTTGGATCTGTCTGTAGTATATTGCAGGCTCAGATCCAAAGTCAGATCCTAGACCCTATCGTGATGAATGATGACTTTTGATAACACCGATACCAAGTTATGGTAAGTACGTAACTGTTTCTTTCCAAACTCAAGCACATGATTGAAGTAATCTCTTATCTTCTGTTTAGCAATTTGCAGTTGTTGTTCTTCTGTGATATTTCCCCTATTCTGCACTATTAACATTTGTCATTCCCTCTAAATCAGGGGTTCTTAACCTTTTTTGTTCCATGGACCCCTTTGCCAGTCAGGTAAAGGCCATGGACTCCTACTCAGAATAATCTATCAGTGCAGACTGAAGAGACTAGTTGTCTAGTTAAGGTGATGGAGAACCATTAAGTCTTAAATATGGTGCCTGTTCAGTAGCGGGTTTATAAGTCTGTAAACGTATGCTGAAGTGGTTTTGTAGTACACTAGTTGCAGATCTGTAAGAGCTATCATGTTCAGACGTTATGTAAATTTCCTGCAGTTCTGCTGATTCATTTTACATTGGTTGTCTGCAAAGATAACAGCCCTAAAACCTGAATTAGGGAGTGTATATCAGTTCAATCTGTCCGAGAAAGACTTGGTCCAAAGTAATGAGATGACAGGCAGGAGACCGTAAACTTGGTTATTATTTCCTTCATTAAACTTACCCAAGTTAACCACAGCAAAGAAACACAATCAGTGGTCAAAGTTTTATTGCACCTATTTTAAGGCAGGTTGTATCACAGGAATTTAAACTGTGTACATGACGATGTGTGTGTCATGAAATATACTCATGGTACTAGGTCTCAAAAGCATATCCCAGAGTTTTTGAAGTTTGAGTATGAAGCCATTCATACCTTGTAATTCTAAATCTTTTGGAGGAAGCATTACACGTTGTTAAAGAGCTGCAAGTTTGAAGAGCAATAAAAAGACACTTGTGTCAGTATCATAAGCTTGAAAACTTACTCGGTTTCTCAGAGTTAAGAGTTTTCTTCCATTGTAAACATGTAAGGTGCTATAACAAGGAGGGCATTCTTGAGGTTAGTGATATACCACGTTTTTAGTGTAGACTAGAGACTGATGTAACTAAGACAGCTTCACCCTTTATTGATGATAAAAATAGAATCTATATCGCTTAAAGGTTGCTGAGAATAATGGACAAATATTCCTGTAACACTTTGTGATCTAATCTGTAACATAACAATACAAGACAGAGTGCCTAGTTCTTTTATTTCTGCCTCTGTTCCCAAAAGTCATTTGGAAATCTGATCAGTACTTTTCAGTTTTAGTTCTGAATGTCTCTAGTCAGGGTGCACACAATCAAGGAGTGGACAGTAAGAATGCAGAACTTTCCACTTTTTTTAATGTTAAAGTTAGAGTTGATAAAAGCTTGTAGTTGAAGCAGTCTGTATCAAAGAACACTTTTTTCAGAAAAGGGCCTACTTGGCACAGCTTCATAACTCTTAAAGTGATAGGAAACTGGTTCAGTTTTTCTAGCACAGCAGTGTGGTGTTTCTGTATCATTTTGAATTGTCTGGTAATAAATTATTATTCTTATTCAGCACGTGAGTGCATTAGTTATGCACCTGTTCTGCATCACATAATAAAGAGATAGAGGGGGAACAGAGAGAGAGAGAGAGACAACAGCTGAAAATGATAAAAATGCTAAGAAGTTAACTAGCAAAGTATATATGTTCTGTAGTCCTATTTCGCCTTCATTCTTTCATATGGGTTCAGAGCCGATCCTCTGCTCCGACTCGGCTGATTACAAAGCTCAGTCTCTTAGTTGGCTCGTGGCAAGGTAGGTATCCCATAGTGCACTAGTAAGAATCCCCAGATCTCGTTTTGCTGCGTCCACGAGTTCAGAAGTGCTTCTTGCTTGGCACTGGCTAAGTTGGATATTTGTCGTTACTATAATAGTTCTTATTGATATTTCTGCTTATAATATAGCTTAGTTTACATAGTTTTAGTAATAGTTATTATAGGTAGTAAATAGTGTGTTTTTGCTAAATTTTCTGTAGTTATTGCTGAGAACTTGTTGACCATCTCTAGGCCCATTTTTTGTTCGAGTGGTATCCCTTTGTGCTAGTTTTTTTAGATAGTTTCCTGTTAGACTAGATCCGCTTTTGTTAGGTCCTTGTTTTCTAGTATTTCAATATAACAGTATTTTGTGTGCAGTGTCGTTTACTGTTATTGGCTAGTTTTTAGCCGGTTTTAAATTTTATATTTTGTGGTAGTTTTCTGACTTGGCTTGTTTCCTAGCAGCTAGGTCCATTTAAGTTAGAGGACATAGTTCCCAAGCATGCTGACAAATTTTAGTCCCCCTAAAGACTATTCTTTCTGGACCATTCTGATTAATTTTACATTGGTTGTCTGCACAGGCCCGTTTAAGTTAGAGGGCCTAGTCCTCTGTTTTTTTGCTCGTCTGTGTGTGTTTATCTTAGCGGGGGCCAGGCCCATTTAAGTTAGAGGACCTAGTCCTCTGTTGTCTTTGTGTTTGTAGTTTTCTTACAGGGCGAGGCCCGTTTGTTAGAGGACCTTGTCCTCTCTTCTGTCTTTATAGAATTCTGTTTGTACTAAGCATGCCTAAGGAGTCCAAAGATCATCAACCTTCGGGTTTTAAAAAGTGTCTTAAGTGCTCCCAAAAAATGTCAATCACTGACTGGCATAGTAACTGCATTTACTGCCTCGGAGCCATTCATCTACAGGAAACTTGTTCTTTCTGTCACTCCTTCAGTTCCAGAGTTCTCCAAGAAAGGAAGAACAAATTAATACTGAAGGGTCTCCTTATGCCTTCCTTTGAGGAGAATTTAACCAGCTCTTCTTCATCCTCCAAGTCTCCCTCTTCAAAGAAAGAGAAGGTCAAGTTGGCAAAGAGACCTTCTCCTGCACAGACTATTTTGTCTGTACTTCCTCAGAAAGTATTAAAATTGGATAAGCCTTCTACTACTTCGTCTCCACTGTCCTTGGAGCCGGTCGAGGTTATCAATGTTGACACTGCAGTGTCGGCCCCAAGTCTTTCTGAGCAGACCACTGAGAAATTGCATCGGAGCCGGTCTGGAGAGATTTTACTGGTCTCCCCAACTTTACGATCTCCTATATTAGAGATCTAGATCACCTACCCTGTCATCCAGATCCTCCAAGAGCCTTTCGGAAGAGGATGTAGAGAGAGTAGTGCTTAGACTTTTGAAGTCATCTGCTTTACCAAAATTGTTGCAGGCTCTGACCCATTTGGTTCCGGAGCCATCTAAGACCATTCTCCCTGTTGCTGTTCCTCCTCTGAGCCGTGTTGGTCCTTCGGAGCCGGAGATTTTGGTGCCACTTGTTGTGGAACCCTCGGTTCCAGCACCCCTTGTGTCTGTCTTGGAGTAGAGTTCTGATCCGACACCAGTGCCATCCTTGGTGTCTAGGAGCCAAAGCTCACCAGTTGGCACCCGACAGGGACGCTTGGACCCGAACTTCCTCTGTGCTGAGCTTACCTCTTGGTGCGTCGGCTAGGTTGAGCTCGGACCCTACATCCATCTCTGAGCCAGTCGCTTTGGAGTTGAGGGCTACCTCCTTTTCCTCGGAACTGGTGCTGTCCTCTGAGCCAGAGAGATCTGCATTTGAGATGAGTGCGCTATCTTGGTCATCAGCTCCACACAAGGATACCGATACTCTTCCCCCTCAAGCTCTGTCTCAGCACCATCTCTCTCTTGGCAGCAGAGACCCGCAGCCTCAGGAGCCCCCGTTGGGTGGCCTCCAGTCTTCCGAGACCTCCCCAGAATACCCTTCTGAGGAACCCCCTCTGAAGAGGACATGCAAGAGGAAGCATGTAGAGTCCTTGGATGGGTCCATCACCTCTGACACTGACCTCGAGGAGTCAGAAGGGTCCTCTAGGTCGTCCTCTGATGATCTCCTTTGTAGGTATCTTACAGATCCTGAAGCAGAGGCGCGGCTGGCCCACTGTCACCCCTTCTGATGAGTCCGTGTACTTGAAGGCTTTCGGGTCTCAACCTTCAGCCTCTTTGCTGTTTACACCTTTTGATGAGCTCCTGGACCTAGTTAGTCGGAAGGTAGGGTATAGGAAACTCCTGATGATGTGAAACCATTCCCCAGAAATCCCAACTAAGTTCTCTCAGCCCCCAAAGAGAAAGAGTTATTGACCTGGATAGATATGGGAAGTACATCTTCTCTTCAGCTGCTTTTACTCTCAGATCGCTGAATTACCTCACACATTTTACTAGGCTTCAAAGAGATCTCCTAAAAGAGCGAGGAGATGCTCTCCAAGGTACATCAACTGAAGGAATCCCTGAGAAAATTACTGCTCAGTTGTCCACCTTAAACTCCATTGTTAACTCCTCCATAAGGCTGATTTCCTGTGTAGCAGATGGAGCGAGTAGGGCAGCGGGTTCAGGGGTTTCCCTTAGGAGACTCTCCTGGATGCGCTTAAGTAATTTTGCGAAGCCCTTCAAATCTACTTTTACCAACACCCCCCTTCAACGGTTCCTCTTTATTTGGACCTAAGGTAAGATACACTCACCAGATGCAAACAGGAAAGGAAAACTCTCTCTGTCGTGGGAGTATGTTTTACTGTCCCTTCTAGACCATACCCCAAGGGTCAGAGAGGCGGGAAAATGTAGTTCAAGAAATCCCAGAGACTTTTCTCAGATGCACAAGGTGATTCCTCCTTCAGGGGCAGGGAGGAGGAGCTAATGGTAGACATCGCCTTAGAGGCGGGGGGGGAGTCTGCAAAACCAGGGTGGCCACGATTCTTTCTGATGTGGGGCCCGGATGCGCTTCTCTGGAGCCAGTCGGGGGTCACTTATCTTTGTATCCAGAAGCCTGGCTTAACATCATCCAAGACAAGTGGGTACAAAGAATAATCACCAGAGGATACTCCATAACCTTCTTTCTTCCACCCCACACCCCCAAGAAGATCCCAGATGTTCCACCCAATCACAGGGATCAAGCAACCATAGAAGTTCAGAAATTGCTTTCAAAGAGTCATCCAAACCATCCCCGCAGACTAGATAGGATTCGGAACTTACTCCACATTCTTTTTAATGCCAAAATGAACAGGGGACTGGAGGCCCATTTTAGACCTCAGCAAATTAAATGAATCAAGTTCCGAATGGTAACCCTGCAGTCTATACTCCCTCTGTTAGGGAAAGAAAATTGGATGTGCTCCATAGATCTCCAGGATGCGTACTACCACATCAAGATGGACAGAGCATCCAGGAGTCGTCTACGCTTCCGGCTGGGAGCCAGTCATTACCAATTCCGTGCTCTGCCCTTTGGTCTCACCACAGCCCCCCAGGGTTTTCACCAAATGCATGGCTGTAGTGACAGATCTCTTGAGGCATTGTGGATTCCAAGTGTTTCTGTACCTGGACAACTGGCTCCTGACCACCACCACCAGGCACCTACTCCTACAAGCCAGGGATTCAACCATCCAGCTCTGCAGCCAGCTAGGAATTACGATAAATAGGTAAAAATCTGCTTTGTCGCCCTCTCAATTTGTGACTTTTTTATAGGAGCAGAATTAGACACAGTCGCTGTGATGGCTCATCTTGCTGCTGACAGAATTCAAAATCTCAGGCAACAGATATACAGCTTACTTCCTCAACAAGAAGTCAGGGTCAAGACCGTGCTGAAAGTTTTAGGAACCATGACTTCTACCATAACTTTAGTTCCACTGGCTAGAGTGCATATGCGAATCCTTCAGTGGCTCCTTTGTGGTGTCTTCAACAACTACCTCTGTCTCATATTCTCATAACGGAATCTTGCAAAAAGCACCTTCGTTGGTGGATTCAGCCTGATCAACTGACGACCGGAACACCCTTCCTTCCTCGCCAACCCGTTGCTTCTGTGACCACGAATGCCTCCCAAATAGGGGGGCATTATCTAGGCAAGACTGTCCAAGGCACATGCCAAGATCTTGAGGCTCACTTGCATATCAGTGTCCTAGAAATGAGAGCAGTGCTACTAGCATTGCAAGCACTTCACGACTTTTTTCCTCTAGGGACGATAGCAATCCAGTCGGACAATATGTCGGTGGTATGGTACCTAAACAAGCAAAGAGGAACCAAATCTTACCTCCAGTGTCGAGAGGCTCTTCGTGTTTGGCAGTGGGCGATATCTTCCCAGCGCTTTCTAGTAGCAATGCATATCACGGGGACAACCAGTGTGATGGCTGACAAGCTCAGCAGGACAATCTTGATGCTGCACGAGTGGTCTCTAAATCAGAAAGTTGCGTAACAGATTTTCCGCAAATGGAGACAGCCTTGCTGCGATCTGTTTGCCAGTCCAATCAGTGCCAAATGCAGCAGCTACTTCTCCCTTGTCCCCCCCCCCCCCGGGGGGGGAGTCACAGAGAAACACACTTGTTAACAATTGGCCCTTGGGACTTCTTTATGCATTTCCCCACTTTCTGCTCATATCGAAAGTGATCCAGAAAGCAAAGTCCTTGGGAAGCAAAATGATTCTGATCACTCCTTACTGGCCTCGTCAGATTTGGTTCCCCTTTCTTGGGCCTCATGTCCTAGATGATCCTTGGACTCTGGACCCAGTTCCAGACTTCTTGACACACAAGTCTGGTTCCCTTCACCCCTGCCTCCACACAGTCAACTTGACAGCGTGGCTGCTCCACTTCCATCCCTAGTCAGGCTTCATGATTTTTCACCTGCAGGGACCCATATCCTCCAGTCTTCCCACAAACCTTCCACGAAGAAATTATACGTTATCAAATAGACAAGATTTTCGATCTGGGCAAAAGAGAAAAATGTAGATCCTTACACAGCACCCATCCCCTTGGTGTTAGAATTCCTAACCAAACTTTTCCATCAGGGATCAGCTTCTGCTACAGTTAAAGTTCATCTGGTAGCGATATCCAATTTTCATTTAGAACAACATGAGCCTAATCTGATGTGGCTCACAGATTGTGTAAAACTTTCCTTAAAGGCACTACCTTGCTAAGACCTCCTTTTCAGGAACCTGTATCTCCTTGGGATCTAAATTTCATTCTGTCCAAACTCCCCGCCTTTTGAACCTGCGCATTCTTGTGAACTGAAGTTTCTGTCTTGAAAGACCATTTTTCTAGTAGTTATTACATCCGCTAGAAGGATGTCAGAGTTGCAAGCACTGTCCGTCAAACCACCTTACTTGATTTTTCATAGAGACAGTTTCCCTTCGTACAAACTCTTCCTTCATCCCCAAAGTTTGCTCTCAGTCTAATTTGAACCAAACTATCAAACTGCCTTTATTTTTCCTAATCATTCAAACAGTGCAGAATATAAACTTCATCAACTTGATGTTCACAGACCGTTACGGTTTTACCTACATAGAACCAAGGAACTTAGAAAATCAGACCAATTGTTCATATCCTTTGCTGAAGCTAGGATAGGTATGCCAGTCTCCAAGGTAACTCTAATTGGATTTCCAACTGTATCTCTTTTATCTACTCTTTCAATGGAAATGAACTTACGTTTAAAATTATGGCTCATTCTACCAGATCCCTATCCACATCTGCTGCCTTTCAAGCCAGAGCCCCAATTGACAGTATTTGTGCAGCAGCAAATTGGGGCTACCCCTCAACCTTTATTACTCATTACAAATTGGATTTGACCTCAAGGTGTAGAGCCTCCTTTGGCTCCACGGTTCTTGGGAGTATATTCCTGTGAGCCACCCGAGAAAATGGTGCTAGGGATACTCTCCCATATGTAAGATTGAAGGCGAGATAGGACTACAGAACATAAAGAAGTGATGTACACACCATAGCGTCCCATGTTTGTAGTCCATCTCGCACTTCATTCTTACGAACCCACCTACCTGCCTCCGTCCATGTATCCTTGGAGGATCTGGAGACAGGATAGTATTGCCTTTGGTAGGGTGGAGACCTTTCATCTTTGTTCCCTGTGGATAACGTTTCTATTAATTTATAGTCAGCAGCAAACAAGATCTGGGTTTTCTTACTAGTGCACTTTGGGATACCTACCTTGTCACAAGCCAACTAAGAGACTTTGAGCTTTGTAATCTGCCTAGTCAGAGCCGAGGATCAGCTCCGAACCCATATGTAAGAATGAAGAGCGAGATGGACTACCAACATGGAACGTTATGGTGAGTACATAACTTTGTTTTATAATTATTATAAATCGGGATAGTTTTTAGGCAATAATGTTTTTAAATGCATAAAATAAAATTGCAAAGGAAACTAGTTATATTGAAATAGTTACCAAAAGAAAAAAAATGGGATATAGCAATATATGTGCTTCCACAATAAATAATACAGTACATTTAAACATGGGAAAGTTAGTTACATTTTACTTTTTAAAGACGTGTCGGTGTGAAGACTTTTTTATCTTGTGTAAGAACATTTAAACTGTGGTGTAGTATTTGACAAGGCAACACACGTATCTCATGCTGGACATCAAATTAATTTTGATTTTTTTGTTTTAATTGTTGAAAATCTCTATTTGTAAATGTATGTTGCAAATGGAATCAAAGCTTCCATAGCTCACTTTACAAGATGAGGATAAGCCTCTCTCAGGGAACACCAGAATTCTCCAAGGCTTTTTGAGTAGAACTCCTTTTGCAGTAAACATTTTGTCCGAAGATAGAGTTCATCTTTGGTTAAGTCACTGTTTTCAATACAGTCCGTTTATATCGGAAAGAAAAGGATCGCTGATCCATGGTTAATTTTTTCATGCCATCAAGATAAAAATAACTTTTGAAAGAGTTTTGTAATGTTTCCAAGTGTTCGCATATATCTATATCCAAAACAAATGACAGAGAATTTTGTATTTAACTCCATCTTGGTAAAGCACTTCCTCCAACATTGGAAAGTTTGCAAGAATGTCAGCCACTTCTCCCTCCCATATTGGTAACTTAGCAAGAAAGCTTGTAATATTTCAGTTGCATCCATAATGGTGACTTCACAACCTTGAATGGAAAGATTTATCTCATTCATATGGTGAAAAAATATCTGCCAGGTAAACCCAACCCATTGATAAAATTCCTTCTTTCAAAATGTTCCAAGAGTGGGGTTTTCTTTTTCAGAAAAAGTGAATTTCTGCCTTTAGTTCGAACAAGCGCTTCAAGACTTGTCCTCTTGAAAGCCAGCGCACTTGTGTGTGGTAGAGCAGCAGTTCATATTCTGCTGCCGTTTCTTGACAAAAATCTTAAAAAAATAAAACAATAATTCAGAGAACTACTTTTGTTAAAGTTAACTTTTTTATGGTTGTTGACAAAACTTCTGTCAGGGTTTTTTTCCCCTAAGAGTCTTTGCTGCCAATCCATGTCTGTGTAGAAAGCAATAGCGATGACAACTTGAGCTTCTTTTCTCACTGACGTGGCAAAACCAGATGTATTACCAAGCATTGCAGGAGCTCTGAGTGCAGAGAGTGAAGTTTTTTTTTTTTTTCCAGTCAAACTTTTTGTTTGTAGGGAAAAAAAACTTCATTTCAGAAATGTTGATTTCTTTTATGGTCTCTGAAAGAGACTTGCAAAACAAGAATCCTTTTTGATGGCATCAGCATGCATATAGTGAACAAAAACAAGGAGCTGGCTACATTGAGAGATGTGTATATTTTCATCCAGTTGCATACTGAAAGGCAATACCAAGGCTGCTAATTCCTCAGTGACCTGGTTCAAAATATTAAAAAGCATATCAACTATTTTAGAGTATTATATCATATGACAGAGGAACCACTTCCAGTTTTTTCCTCTGTTCAGTCCACAAACTGGTTTGACCATTTCCAGTGCATATGGGTTTACTAAAGTCTCTCCAGTAGTGTATGGCATCTTTTGCTTACCATTTCAGTAAGCAACTTTATAGGATGCTTCAAGAGTGGCTTTTGTGAAATGGCAAATACAAGTTTTGGAAGTGTCCCTACTTTTTTGGACCCCCCCCAAGAAGAAAAAAAACCGTGTCATTAGTTGCATTTTGAGCATGGGCAGACGTGAGCTGCCTTTTTCAGTTTTGCTGGCTTCGTACTTCCATTTGCAAAAATTTTTCAGCTCAAAAAAAACCACTGCGTTTTTTTTTTTTTCTTTGTTGTTTTGGAGTCCCATCAGCTTCATTAATGCAAGTGAAAACCAAATATATAGTTTTCATAATGCTTCCTTTTCTTTGACATTTCAATTTGAATTGGGTCTGAAAAAGACATGAAATAAATCTTAAATATTTAATATATGGTTTGACAGTTTTTATAACTCTGTATTTTGTAGGGATTTTACGTAATTTGTTAAACCTGCATATAAATTTGTATGTTAATTAGTGTAAGATATTCAAGAAAGTTGTATGACAAGTACAGTATTGCAGGTTTTACAATTCATCCCAAATTTTAACACTTTTAATGGCTTTTAACTCAGGTCTGTATTACAAGATTGAACATTTAGGTGATCGAACACCTAAACATTGAACTTGTAATATAGAAGGCAAAAAACGGTGAATGGTTGATTTAACGCAGGGAAAGATTTCCCTTGGTTGTTTGGATTTTGCTGTTTTTTCTGCTGTAGAGCGATCTCAGAATTGGTATATTTAGTTGGGTGGGGGGTGCGAAGCCTCCTGCTTAGTTTGGGTGTAAAGTTATATGTTCTTGTTTCACTGTTGCAGTCATCACACTTGGGTTATCCTGCCAGGGGCAGCCCTCAGTCGGCCTGAATACCAGAGGCTTGCTATTTCTGCGTCGGTTGCTGTCGCTCCAGGACGAATGTCAGGTAGTCAGTGGTATAAAATCAGGCAGCCGACACCATTACATCAGACTTTCTTGCTAAGGAGCCCAAAGCAGAAGCAGTTTGCACGAGTGCCGGTCGGCCGCTACCCGAGTTTCGTTTCCGAATTGAAGTTGAAGTCTTCTAAAGCTAATTGTCCCGTTGGGGATCCTTTTTTCTTGCTCTAACCGATGTCAGAAAAAGTTAACAATTGTCTCACCTGTTGAAAGCAAATGCCACACTGAGACTTCCATTCTTATTGTCACCTGTTTATGCCCAGACCACGATGTGCTTCGCTGTCACTTTTGTGCTTTGTTCAACGCCAGAACTATACGTCGTCTGGTCTTTATTGTAGCTAAATATTTTCGCTCTTGATCACTGTATTCCGATATGGCTCCGGTAAGCCATTTGACTACCGATCTTCCGAAAAAAACGTAAGGATAAAGACAGAGGCAGACCGTACAGGTCCTAAACTGCCGATGCTTCCGTTAAGCTAGTTGTCAGTCCTCAGTGAGGCGCTTTCGCAGCCCCTGATGCTCACTTCTGTGGATTCGCAGGCTGCTGCCAAGATCCATTCGAAGTCCGGTATGCCGTGAGACTCTTCTTTGACTAATGATCCTGCGTATGTCTCTACATTGGATGGTTCCGGAGCCGCTGAGCAGGCACCACCGTCCGAGGAAGTTCTTCGCACTATCGATACTCTACACAAACTGACTTCTTTCGCGTCTTCAGTTCTTTCTAAAACTAGTGAGTTTCTATGGCCCAGGGTATGAACTACGCCTAAAAAAATGACTACCCAAGCTCAGGCACCTGCTTCCTTGCCTCAATCTCAAATGCTTAAAATGCCGTTAGACCGTATGCTTATTGGGGGAAGCCAGCCTACTCCATCCATAAGAAAGAATGACTTTTCCCCAGCAGTTTTATCTGACCAGGAGTTTGACTGAGGTTTCTAAATATGAAGACATGCAACCCCTTTCTGATCATGAGGTTTCAGATGCAGAGGAATCCATTCCTTCTGCCTCTCCTCCAGAGGATTTTTCATTTGGTGAAACCCTACATACTTTAAGGGAGCATTTCCAATGGGAAATTCAGGACTACCCTCAGTCCAAAAAGAGACTCAGGGAATTCTTAGATTTACCACAGCACAGACCTTTAGCCATTCCTCCTGTCTTGGATGTTGTGGATGATGTCTTTATGGAATCCAGTTTGACTCCTGACACCCTTCCTCCTGTTCCCAGGAAACCTGACCGGTATTACAGAGTCCCTAACTCTCACAAATTCCTTTTCAAAAATTCTACTGCTAACCCAGAGGTAATCTCCCAAGGACCTAAATGAATAAAAGCAACCACAGCTAAAAATACCACCCCCTTGGACAGGGATTCCCAAGCTTTAGACAGATGGGGTAAAAATGTGTACACCTCTGCAACTCTTACCATTAGAGCACTAAATTGTCAGTTCCACATGTTGAAATACCAGCAGCATACCATGGAACTCCTCAAACAAAAAATATCTGCTTTTCCAGCTTGTGCAGAAAACAAAGAATTACAGGAACTTATGCATTCTGCAAGCCAAGTTATTAAACACACCTTGCAATTTGGCTATGACGCCCTAGAAGCATCTTGCAGGGCAGCAGTCACTGGTTCTGTACTTGGAAGGCATGCTTGGCTTAAGGAACAGACCTTGCCAGACTGTCAAATCAAAATTATTGGCTGCACCATTGAACAAAGATATGTTTGGCACCAAGGCAGAAGAGGGCTTAAAAAAAAAAAAAAAGATGGAATGAAAAAGCTAAATCTATGCAGACAGTTAAAGACTTCTTACAGGTCCAGCCTCCGAGGTTCAGTAGGCATTGCCCTTCCAAGCACTGGTCCTTTCCGGGCCCCTCCAGGCCAGCTCAGACAAGGCCTAGGGGAAGCAGACCCCCCCCCCCCCAGACAGCAGTCCCAGGGAATGCAGAGATCTAAGCAATGGAATTCCTACACTTCAAAAACAGGGAGTGCAAAGCCAGCCCCCTGTGGAAAGAACTCAGAATTACTTTACACCTCCACCCCTTACCTCTGCCCACCTGCTTGTTCCCCTAGGAGGAAAACTCTCCTCCCATGCAAACAACTGGGCCTCTATTACCAACGACCGATGAGTCTTCAACATAGTGTCACAGGGATATACATTTTACTTCCACACTCTGCCAACCCCAAAAGGGTTCCCAGATCTTCCTCCAAACCACTGGGCAGAGGCCAGAAAACAAGCCCATTCACTGCTCTCCATGAGGACAATACAGCTTGTTCCTGCAGATAAGATAGGCCAAGGTTTCTTTTCCAGACTTTTCCTGGTACCTGGAAAAGAGGGCACATGGCGCCCAATCCTCTCTCAATTCTAAACACCTTCTTGGTGATACCAAAATTCAAAATGCTCACCCTCCAGCAGCTCCTTCCTATGCTTTCCAAGGATGCTTGGTTAGCCACCCTGGACATAAGAGGCCTACCTACACATCCCAATCAGGGAATCTTGCAGGAAATATCTAAGTTTCAAGGCAGGATCTATGCACTTTCAGTTCTCTGAGCTTCCCTTTGGCTTATCCACTGCTGAGTTTTCACAAAATGCCTGGCTTCAGCCATTGCTTGTTGCAGAAATTTTCACATTTATCCCTACTTAGACAATTCCCTGATTCAGGCAGACAGTCAGGAAAAGCTATTACAGCACCTGACCTTTGTAAAGGACCTACTGACCTCCCTGGGGTATACTATAAATTAAAAGAAATCCAAACTAGTCCCCACTGAAATTGTATTCCTGGGAGCAAGCCTGGACACAGCATCCCAGATGGCATTCCTTACTCCAGAAAAACAAATCTACCTTACATGCTACTTATCTCAACTAGCCACCAGAACCCAGTTATCCGCAAGGAAAAGCATGCAAGCTCTAGGGTTCATGGCCTCCTGCATTCTACTCATTCCATTTGCCCGACTGCATATGAGGAAACTACAATGGTACCTAAAAAAGCCTTTGGTGTCAACACTCAGGACCTGGAAACTATCATACCAATCATACCCTAAAGAAAGATTTTCTTTGGTGGGCAGCAGCATGCAGCCACAACAAGGGTCTTCCCTTCTCACAACCCCGTGCCACCCCGACCCTCACCACAGACTCGTCAGATTATGCCTGGGGTGCACACCTGGACAGCAGGTGCATTCGTGGCCATTGGAGCACAAATCAAATGCATGTGCACATCAACCAAAAAGAGATGCTAGCTGTTAAGCACGCTCTGACAGCTTTCAGATCCCTACTGTCCCCGGGGCCTCTACTGATCAAAACAGACAACACCACAGTGATATGTGGTACATCAACAAGCAGGAAGGAACTCACTCTTATCCTCCATGCAGACTAGCCATGACCCTTTGGCACACTGCTTCAGCAATGCAAATTCACATGCTAGCACAATTCCTGCCAGGCTCCATAAACTCTCTGGCAGACAGCTTAAGCGGATACATGTTAGACCCACACGAGTGGCAGGTAGACCACAGAACCTTCAACCTTGTAATGCAGAAATGGGGCACCCTGAAGGTGGACCTCCTTTGCCTCCTATGACAACCACCAGCTCACCAAATTCTTCACCATGGAACCTCACAGCAAGGCCTGGAAAGTGGATGCTCTATCCTTCCAATGGGTAAACCTCTCAATCTGTGAATTTCCCCCTCTACCACTAATTTCAAGGGTACTGCTCAAAATAAGGGAGAAAAATCAAGGGCAGTCTTGATTGCCCCAGATTGGCCACACCAGCACTGGTACCCACTGCTGTGTAGCCTGTCACCTCTGCCACCATGGTACCTACCTCAGATTCCAACACTCCTGACCAAGAAGAATGGAGAATTCATGCATCCACAATTGCAGACACTGAACCTGGCAGCCTGGCTTATTCCATGATCTCTCCTCCAGCTAGCTGCCAGCTTAAGCAAACAAGTCCTGGATGTTGTACGTGAGGCCAGATGCCCCAGCACTAGAAAATCCTATGCTGACAAGTGGAAAAGGTATTGCACCTGGATCCAGGCTAAAGGAGTTGAAACAGCACAGCTCTCACTACCTCTCATTATGGATTACCTAGCAGACGTACTACACAAGCGCCTATCATTCTCTTCTCATTACAGCACAGAGACACCTCTCTTCTCTCGCCCTCTCATCAAACAGCCCCTAAGAGGGGCTAACAATTTAAGGCCACTCAGAAAAGCTCCTACCCCAGCTTGGGACCTTAACTTTGTGTTGGAAAAACTCATACTATACCCCCCTTTGAACCTGCAGCTTCAGCAGAGTTAAAATTCCTCTCTTGGAAAACAGCCTTGCTTCTGGCAATCACTTCAGCTCGAAGAGTTTCAGCACTACAAGCACTCATGGCTGTAGAACCCTTCATCATTTTCCATGCTGACAGGGTCTCTGTCAGGACTAACCCATCCTTCATGCCTAAAGTGGTGTCCAGTGTGGCTCTCAACCAATCAATTCATTTGACCACTTTTTTCCCTAACCCACAAAACAAGGGGGAAAATATTCTGCATTCTCTAGATGTGACAGACGGCTCAGATTTTACCTGGCTAGAACTAAATCTATTAGGAAAACTGACCAATTGCTAGTCTGCTTTGCAGCAGGGGCAGAGGGCAAGGATATATCCAAGCAATCATTCTCCAAATGGATAGCACACTGCATCCTTTTCTGTTACAAACACCACGGGGAAACCACCTCCTAAGGGGGGTCAGGACGCATTCCACCAGGGTAACCTCCACCTCTCCAGCTTTTCTCAGAGGGGTCCCTACCAGGGACAACCTGGAGGCTGCAACATGGACTTCTGTTCATACTTTCACCAAGCCTTACTACCTGCCTCTCCAAGTCCAGGACAGGCTTTGCAACCGCTGTCTTGCAGGGCATCCTAGCCAGCCCCCAGTCTTCTTGACTGCCTCCACCCTTTTCTTCAGCTTTGGGACACAACCTAAGTGGGAAGACTGCAACAGTGAAATACGAAGAACATAGTACAGTTGTGTACACTTAACATAAATGTAGATGTTAGAGTGTATTCACTGTTGCAGTCCTGGATGTTCATCGTGCATACAGCTGCAGTCATAACAGATGGGTTATCCTGCCGTCAGGCGGGTTCTCGGTCGGCCGAATTCCAAAGTCTAGGTCCGGCGTCGGTCGTCGTCGCTTCCTCCCTGACGTCAGTGCGGCAGGGGTATAAAAGAGGCAGCAGACACCATTTTCTTCAATCTTTCTTGCCGTGCGGTGCCCGAAGCAGAAGCAGTTCGCAAGTGCCAGTCGGCCAGCTCCTGAGATTTAAAAAAGTATTTCAGCCGAAGTCTTCTTGAAAGCTAAGTACCCCGTTGGGGAAACTTTTCTTGCCTCAGACCGATGTCAGACAAAGTTAATAATTGCATTTCATGTGGGAAGCAAATACCGCATAAGGATTTCCACTCTTACTGTATACCTTGCTTAGGTCCAGACCACGACGTCTCGGCCTGCCGTTTTTGTGCTAGATTCAACAAACGCACTATTAAGCGTCGGGCGGAGTTCGCCCTTCACTTTTTTGGCAAAAAAATTAATTATACTATGTCATCGGATACTCCGACTCCAGTTTTGAGCAAAAAACGCAAAGATAAGGACCGGCATACGAGGTCCGCACCACCTACTGATACCACGCTAAGGCCGACTACCGGTTCTCCGGTACTCAGCGAGGTGCCTACGCCCCTGAGTACCGATGAAAATGCATTACTGGTGTCTTCAGTACCCGAGGTCGCAGGCTCCTCGGCCCCCATTCCTACTACAGATACCGACGCCACTCCTGGAGGGGAAACTCAGAATTTAGACAGGCCTGCTATTTCTCAAGGGGTCTTCAGGCCTTCCTCCTTCTCTATTAAAGCCTTCACTAAATCTAAAACCGCCATGAAAACCAAAAAACAGGTTCCTCAGACACCCTCTCAAGGCACCATGCCTAAAAAAACAGATTCTTAAAATGGCTGAGGATTTGATTACTCTTATCAGGGGTTCTCAACCCCCCTCTGACAAAAGGCCCAGATTACAGGAAGACTACCCTTCCTCAGATCAAGCTTCTATTACCTCAGAACTATCGGAGGACCAAGATTGTGCCTATTCTCCATTCGAAGACTCTGATGCAGAGGAGTCTGTTCCCTTGGTCTCCCCCCCTGAGGACTTCTCTTTTGGGGAAACCCTGCATGCATTAAGGGAACACTTTCACTGGGAAGGCCAAGATTACTCCGATTCCAAGAAAAGGCTCAGGGAATTTCTTCTGCTCCCCCAGCATAGGCCCCTGGCTATCCCTCCTGTTTTAGATATATTGGATGATGTGTACACAGAAGCCAGCCTTAATCTTGATTCTTTGCCTCCAGCTCCTGTTAAACCAGACCGGTATTACTGGGTTCCTGATTCTCACCAGTTCCTATATAAAAGCCATACTGCTGACCCAGAAACTATTTCACAGAGTCCCAAGGGAATTAAGGCCTCTACTGCTAAAAACCCATTACCTTCAGAGAAAGATTCCAGATCTTTAGAAAGGTGGGGGAAAAAGGTGTACACCTCGGCCACTTTGACCATGAGGGCATTAAACTGCCAGTTCCATATGTTAAAGTATCAACAGTTTTTGTTATCTCAGCTGAAAAGCAAAATGACACAACTAGAACAACCAGATTTAAGAGTTGCAGGATTTGTTGCATGGTGCAGAGCAAGTGGGTAAACCTACCTTACGGTGTGGTTTTGATGCTTTAGAGGCCTCATGTAGAGCTGCTGTTACGGGGTCTGTTATATGTAGGCATGCTTGGCTCAAAGAGCAAACCTTACCAGATCATGTCAAAGCTAAGTTATTAGATGCACCTCTTCAAAAAGATGTATTTGGTGTTAAAGCAGAGGAGGTGCTAAAGAAAATGGAGGAAAAAGCAAAATCAATGCAAACAGTGAAAGATTTCCTGCAGGTACAGCCTCCACGTTTCAGCAGAAACTGGCCTTCAAAAAATTGGTCCTTTCCGGCCACGGACAGACCTCAAAGGGGCAGATGCAGGCGTCCAAGAGGTAGAGGGCAACCTCAAGGATCTTTCAGAGCCAGACAGTGGCAAGCACCAACCCCAAGAGATGGAGAAGATAGATCACAGTCTTTTAGAAAACCGGCACAATGACTTCCCCCTACACCTGCCAAGCAAAGCTTTAATGGCAGCACCTTTGGGCAGAAAACTGGCATTCTCAAGAAATTGGCATATTGTTACAAAAGACAAATGGATTCTGGACATTATAGACAGAGGCTACAGGTTCCACTTTCACACCCTTCCAAAAATGAGAGGCATGCCAAACCTGCCACAAAATCAAAGGGCAGAGGCACAAAAACAAATTTCAGCTCTCATGGACATTAAAGCAATTCAAGAGGTACCTGCAAAAGAACAAGGTGAAGGATTTTATTCCCGACTATTCCTGGTACCAAGGAAAGACAAAGACTGGAGACCTATCTTAGACCTATCCATCCTAAACCCATATCTGCAGGTGCCAAAATTCAAGATGCTCACATTACAGCAGCTTCTTCCCATGCTGGGCAAGGAGTCTTGGCTGGTAACATTGGACCTCAAGGAGGCATACCTGCATGTCCCTATCAGACAAGATTGCAGAAGATACCTCAGATTTCTTGCAGGTTCAACCCATTACCAATTCTCTGCATTGCCCTTTGGCTTATCTACTGTGCCATAGTGTTTACGAAATGCCTGGCATCAGTAATCGCCTTCTGCAGACTACAAGGGATACAAATCTACCCATATCTGGATGATTGCCTGATCCAAGCGGACAGCAAGGACATACTACTGCAGCACCTGGAGTTTGTAATAAAACTGTTGAACTTCCTGGGATACACAGTCAGCAAAAAGAAATCAAAACTAATACCCTCTCAACAAATAATTTTCCTGAGTGCCAACTTGGATACAACCTCCCAGATGGCCTACCTTACGCCAGACAAGCAGGGGCAACGGTCTCACTACTTCAGAAAAATGGCAACATACACCAGGCTAACTGCAAGGAAAGTCCTGCAGGCTCTGGGATTCATGGCATCTTGCATCCTACTTATCCCACGTGCAAAGCTGCATTTGAGGAAACTTCAATGGTACCTAAAGAACTTATGGTCTCAACACAGCCACAGCTTGGAAGCAATTATACCACTCATTCCATGCCTTCAAAAGGAATTTATGTGGTGGGCTCAAGCTTGCCAAAGAAACACAGGTCTTCCTTTCTGTGTACCTCAAGCAACTCAAATCATCACAACAGACGCCTCAGACTACGCATGGGGAGCACACATGACAAATCAGTGCATTCAGGGAAAATGGGCACGAAAGGAGAAGCTCCTTCACATCAACCAAAAGGAAATGCTAGCCGTGCAAAAGGCTATTATGACCTTCAAAGACCTACTGCATCCAGGCCAGCTATTGATAAGGACAGACAACACCACAGTGATGTGGTACATAAACAAACAGGGGGGAACTCATTCATACCCCCTGAGCAGGCAAACTATGACCCTATGGAACACAGCACTGGAATTGAAAATTCAACTACAGGCACAGTTCCTGCCAGGGAAGGAAAACACACTGGCAGACAACCTAAGCAGAAACATGACAGATCCACATGAATGGAATTTGCATCCTCAAATTTTCGCAAAGATAACTCGGGCATGGGGACAGCCAGACATAGATCTATTTGCTACCCACAGAAATTGCCAGTTGAAAAAATTTGTTCAAGGACCTATCATCCACAGGCCTGGAAAGTGGACACACTTTCCTTCAATTGGGCAACATTGGCATTCTATGCCTTCTCGCCTCTTCCTCTGCTGCCCAAAGTTCTATTAAAAGCCAGAGCAGAGAGGCCGAAAATGATTCTCATTGCTGCAGACTGGCCAAGGCAACACTGGTATCCGCTCCTGAAGAGCCTGACACATTCCCCACCATGGATCCTACCTCTAGTCCCTCTTCTGTTGTCCCAGCACAACTACAAAACTCTTCACAGCCATCTCAAAACTCTAAATCTAGCTGCATAGAGAATTCCTTGATTTCCCAACAGTTTCTCCTCTCCAAGGAGGTACAGGATGTCATCTTGGAGGCCAGAAGACCTTCTACTAGAAAGGCCTACTCCGCCAAATGGAAACAATTTTGTGCCTGGATTCAAAAGGGACAGAACCCTTGGGTAATAAATATACCTCAAATTTTACAGTACCTAGCTGAGATGTTAAACAATGGACTTTCCTTCTCCATCAAGATCTACGCTTCAGCCATTTCTGCACAATACAACACAGATCCTCCTTTATTCTCTCATCCTCTCTTAAGGCAGTTCCTCAGAGGGGCAAAGAATATAAAACCCCCAAGGAAACTACCAGTCCCTGCTTGGGACCTCAACTTCTTATTGGAAAAGCTGACCCTTCCTCCGTTCGAGCTAGCTTCATCAGAGTTACAGTACTTGTCATGGAAAACAGCCTTTCTTCTGGCTATCACCTCAGCTTGCAGGGATGTCCTTCAAGGATGCATCTGCAGTCCTTACAAATGGGTTGTCCTGTCGTCAGGCAGCCCTTCGGTCGGCCGGATTCCAAAGTCTGGGTCATACCTCGGCTGGTGTCGCACTCACCCGACGTAATCTCTGCTGGTCTTCGGGTATAAAGGCATCAGCCGACGCCATTTTCCTCAGTCTTTCTTGCCGCGTGGCACCCGAAGCAGAAGCTGTTCGCAAGTGCCGGTCGGTCAGATCCACAGATTACTACTACCGAATACTACTTCGAAGACTTCTAAAAAGCTAAGTACCCCGTTGGGGACTCTTTCTTGCCTCAGCCGATGTCAGAAAAAGTGAATAACTGTTTAACTTGAGGTAAACAAATACCTCAAGTTAAAGATTTCCACTCTTACTGCTTACCTTGTTTAGGCCCAGACCACGACGTAGCAGCTTGTTTAGCCTGTGCTTCCTTCAACCGACGCTTAGGCGTCGGTCGGAGTTTGCTGAACAGTTTTTCGGCTCAGATTTTGCGTACATTATGCCGTCGGATCCTCCGACTACTCAAATTGTTAAGAAACGCAAAGAAAAGGACCGACACTCGTGGTCCGCGGTTTCGGCCGAAACCACGGTTAAGCAAACCACGAGTGTCTCGGTTTCGGCCGAAACCGAGCAAACGGTTCAATCTTCAGCCGAATCCATGACTACTACCGAGGCCCCTTCTACCCTAGTTGAATCGGCCTCTGAAGTTTTGCCTACTAATGTGGTTTCTCAAGAATTATCGGACACCATCCCTTTGGATGTCTCTACTCCAGCACGTGGTGCTGCTAGGCCTCCTGCAGCCATGTCTATAAAGGCCTTTGCCAGGGCTAAAGCAGCCAAATCTGCTAAGTCTGTGCCTGTTAAGCCCCCCTCTCACAGGCACAGTTCCAGTTCCCAAATGCTTACTCTGGCAGAGGATCTCATCTCTTTAATAAGGGGATCCCAATCTCACCCAGACAGGGCCTCTCAACCTCCAGCAAAGAGACCTAGAGCAGAGCTCCCTGAGCCAGTGTCCTCAGATGATTCTTCTGATGATACAGACAATACAGACCATCCAGAGGCTCCTTTTTCTACATATGAAGATTCCGATGCTGAAGAATCTATTCCTTCTGCCTCTCCACCAGAGGAATTTTCCTTTGGGGAAACCTTACATGCCATGAGAGAACAATTCCAATGGCAGGGACAAGATTTCTCAGATTCAAGAAAAAGGCTTAGTACCTTTTTACACTTACCGCAACATAGGCCCTTAGCTATACCTCCAGTTCTTCCTGTTGTGGATGATGCATTTAATGATGTTTGCACTGCTCCAGATACTTTACCTCCAGCCCCTGCTAAACCTGATAGGTTTTACAGGGTACCGGACACTCACCACCACTTATACAAGGCTCCTCTTGCAGATCCTGAGACTATCTCACAGGGGCCTAAGGCAGTAGCTTCGACCTCAGCGAAAAACTCTCTCACTTCCGAAAGGGAATCCAGGTCCTTAGAGAGATGGGGTAAAAAAGTATACACCTCTGCTACTCTCTCAGCTAGAGCTTTGAACTGTCAGTTTCATATGATCCAATACCAAGAGTTTATGCTTGATCAGTTAACTAAGAAACTGTCTTCTGATGATCCCTTAGATAAGAAATATGTTCTAGAAATGGTGAATAACATTCAGCAGGTTAGTAACCATTCTTTAAAATGTGGCTATGATGCACTGGAGGCTTCATTTAGATCAGCCATGACTGGCACAGTTATAAGAAGGCATGCATGGTTGAAAGAATAGGTCTTACCGGATCATGTTAAAGCAAAGCTATTAGATGCTCCTATGGATAAGGTCAGTCTATTTGGTTCTCCTGCCCAACAAGTAATGAAGAAAATGGAAGAGAAGGCAAAATCTGTACAAACAGTTAAAGATTTCTTACAGGTTCAGCCCCAAGGTTTAGCAGGAACTGGCCTTCCAAAATTGGTCCTTTCCAGACTCCTCTAAATCTCAGAGAGGCAGGAATAGGCGTTCCAGAGGCAGAAATCAATCCAGAGGAGGTGCCTACAGGGGACGCCAGTGGCAAGGCAATAACCAACGAGGCACAGATACCACTACCACTGCAACAGGACAATCACAGTGACTTGGCCCTGACACCGCCTACCAGGGAACAAATAGCAGCACCCTTAGGCGGAAAGTTAGCCTTATTTTCAAAAACTGGCACTATATCACAAGAGACAAGTGGATTTTGCAAACTATAGACCAAGGCTACAGGTTTCATTTCCACACCTTACCAGTAAAAAGAGGAATGCCAAACCTACCACCAAATCAAAAGACAGAAGCTCTAAAACAAATAACTCAATTAACAAAGATGAGAGCTGTGGAAAGGGTACCACCTACAGAACAGGGCAAGGGATTTTACTCCAGACTCTTCCTAGTACCAAGAAAAGAAAAGTTGGAGACCTATTCTCGACCTGTCCGCTTTAAACACATTCATCATTGTTCCAAAATTCAAAATGCTGACCCTACAGCAACTTCTTCCCATGCTGGGCAAGGAGTGTTGGCTGGTAACTCTAGATCTCAAGGAGGCATACCTGCACATCCCCATACGACCAAATTGCAGAAGATACCTCAGATTTCTTGCAGGATCAGAGCATTATCAATTCTCAGCATTGCCCTTTGGCTTATCTACTGCGCCCAGAGTGTTCACGAAATGCCTGGCATCAGTAATCGCTCATTGCAGGCTTCAGGGAATCCAAATTTATCCATACCTGGACGACTGCCTGATACAAGCGGACAACAAAAGCAAGCTGACACAAGACTTACAAAGAGTCATTCGCTTACTACAAGCCCTGGGATACACAGTCAATTTAAAAAAGTCAAGACTGATACCATCCCAAACAAGGACATTCTTGGGTGCAGAATTGGATACAGTAAAACAGATGGCATTCCTAACTGCAGAAAAACAAGAACAACTTCCTCTTTACTTCTTGGCATTACCAAAGCAGAACAAACTAACAGCAAGGAAAGTACTGCAGGCCTTGGGCTTCATGGCCTCCTGCATAATCCTGGTCCCCCATGCCAGACTGCATATGAGAAAGCTACAGTGGTACCTAAAGAATTTATGGTCTCAACACAGGCACAGCTTAGAAACCGAAATACCACTAATCCCATGCCTGAAACAAGAGTTCCTATGGTGGGCTCAGGCATGCCAGTCAAACCCAGGTTTGTCCTTCCACAACATTCAAACAAGCCAAACCATCACAACGGACGCCTCAGACCTCGGTTGGGGGGCCCACATGCTGGACAACTGCATTCAAGGCTTATGGACTCCAGATCAGCTGCACTTGCACATAAATCAAAAAGAAATGCTGGCAGTAAAACTAGCAATCCAGAATTTCAGACCATTCCTCAAAGAAGGCCAATTGATAAGGACAGACAACACCACAGTCATGTGGTACATCAACAAACAGGGAGGCACTCATTCATACCCCCTATGCCGAATGGCTATGGACCTATGGAATATGGCTCTGAGCTACAACATTCAATTACAGGCAATATTTGTACCGGGAAAAGAAAACATCCTAGCAGACATGTTAAGCAGAACTACCTTGGATGCTCACGAATGGATGCTACACCCGGACATCTTCAAGACCATCACAAAGAAATGGGGGATGCCACAAATGGATCTATTCGCATCCCCACTCAATCACCAGCTCAAGAAATTCTGCACAAGGACATACCACCCACTTGCTTGGAAGGTGGACTCTCTATCCTTCAGTTGGAAAGGCCTGACAGCATACGCATTTCCACCTCTTCCTTTGATGCACAAGGTACTACTGAAAAATCAGAGGAACGTCCAAGGATAATTCTGATAGCTCCAAATTGGCCAAGGCAACATTGGTATCCATTGCTGAGGAGCATGTCTCTGGGGGAAACGTGGACACTACCCCTGATTCCTTTGCTGTTAACTCAGAGCGACTACAACATCCTGCATCCAAACCTGAAAACTCTGCAACTAACTGCCTGGAACATTGCATAAGGGCAACTAACCCAGATTTATCTCAAAGGGTTAAAGACATTATCCTTGAGGCCCGCAGACCTTCAACAAGAAGGAACTATGCAGGAAAATGGAAAAGGTTTGTCATTTGGAGTACTGAAAGAGGGAAAGATGTGTCAAAGGTAGATATGCCAACATCCTGGACTATTTGGCAGAGCTTCTCCATACAGGCCTGTCCTATTCCTCCATCAAGATACATGCATCGGCTATTTCTGCAGAATACAGCTTCGATCCCCCTGTCTTCTCACATCCTCTACTCAGGCAGTTCCTGAGAGGAATTAAGAATGTAAAACCTCCTAGGAAACCACCATTACCAGCATGGGACTTGAACTTTGTGCTAGAAAAATTGACACTCCCTCCATTCGAACCAGCAGCAACAGCAGATCTTCAACACCTATCCTGGAAAACTGCTTTCCTACTGGCAATTACTTCAGCAAGAAGGGTTTCAGAACTACAGGCTTTAATGGCAGTACAACCCTTCCTAATCTTCCATCAAGATAGATTATCCATGAGAACTAATCCTACATTTATGCCTAAGGTGATATCCAGAGTGTCTCTAAACCAGGCAATCTACCTTCTTTTCCAATCCACAGAACAGGGGGGAAAGACTGCTGCATACCTTGGATGTACATAGACGGTTGCGCTACTACCTGGACAGAACCAAGGGCAATAGAAAAACAGACCAGCTTCTAGTAGCTTATGCAACAGGAAGGGAAGGAAAAGCAATTTCCAAACAAACAGTCTCCAAGTGGATAGGAAATTGCGTAAGATTCTGTTACTCCTACCATGGAAAGCAAATTCCACAGAACATAAGGCCTCATTCTACAAGGGCTACTGCCACTAACACAGCTTTCTTACGAGGAGTGGCTACCAAGGACATTATTGAGGCTGCTACTTGGACCTCCGTGCATACATTTGCCAAGCATTATAACTTACCTCTATACTCTAGATCCCGAGCAGGGTTTGCCACTGCTGTTTTGCAAGGGATCCTAACTGCACCATAATTCTTCTTCCTCCTCCCCTAGTTTGGCTGTGGTATTCTACCCATTTGTAAGGACTGCAGATGCATCCTTGAAGGACATAGTACAGTTTTGTACCTACCATAAATGTAGATGTCCGAACAGGATAGCATCTGCAGTCAGGATTACCCACCTCCTTCCCCTCTGTGGTACTCCTAGGGTATTTGCCCACCTAATAGCTAGCTAGGGGGGGGGGATATCTTATGGTGTATTTGTTTGTATATATGTACATACATGATTATTTTTGTGTTTGCCTTCTACTTTTTTGGAAACATTGGCATTTACCCAAAATTTAGCTTTCCAAGAGGGCAACTGGCATCTGGGGCAAGAAACACTGAGGAAAATGGCGTCGGCTGATGCCTTTATACCCGAAGACCAGCAGAGATGACGTCGGGTGAGTGCGACACCAGCCGAGGCCAGACCCAGACTTTGGAATCCGGCCGACCGAAGGGCTGCCTGACGACAGGACAACCCATTTGTAAGGACTGCAGATGCTATCCTGTTCGGACATCTACATTTATGGTAGGTACAAAACTGTACTTTTCGGAGCTACAGGCCCTCATTGCTGTGCAACCATTCATCATTTTCTATCAGGACAGAGTTTCCTTACGAACCAACTCTACCTTCATGCCAAAGGTAGTATCCAGTATAGCTTTGAATCAGACTATCCACTTACCTACCTTTTATCCTAATCCACAAAACAAAGGGGAAAGACTACTACATTCCTTGGACATTCACAGACAACTTTGTTATTATTTAGACAGGACAAAGCCATTCAGGAAATCTGAGCAACTCTTTGTGTCCTTTGCTGCAGGTGCTCAAGGAAAGGCTATTTCCAAACAGACAATTTCAAAATGGATATCCCACTGCATACGCTTTTGTTACTCATGTCATGGAAAAACTGTGCCTGCATGCATCAGATCCCATGCCACCAGAGCCACAGCTACCTCTGCAGCCTTCCTTAGGGGGGGTCCCTACCAAGGATATTTTGGAAGCAGCCACCTGGAGTTCAGTGCACACTTTCTCCAAGCACTATCACCTCCCACTATACTCTAAGTCTAGAGCGGGCTTTGCCACAGCAGTCCTGCAGGGCATCCTAGCCCCTCCTAGTTCCACTTAGTGCCTACCACCCTTACTTAGCTTTGGGATTCTACCCATCTGTTATGACTGCAGCTGTATGCACGATGAACATAGTACAGTTTTGTACCTACCATAAATGTAGATGTTCGAGTGCTCCTACAGCTGCAGTCCAGGTTTCCCTCCCTCCAACCCCTCTTAGGACGGGCCTTATGACAAACCCTTTTCATATAACCTTTTGGGGTACTCTTTTATGGTGTATTTGCTTGCAGCTACTGTTTTTGATTTATCAACATTGCATTTTTGCATAATATTTTGTTTGCCTTCCTTCTGGGGGCACCTGACATCTGGGGCAAGAAAAACTGAAGAAAATGGCGTCTGCTGCCTCTTTTATACCCCTGCCGCACTGACGTCAGGGAGGAAGCGACGACAACAGACGCCGGGCCTAGACTTTGGAATTCGGCCGACCGAGGACCTGCCTGACAGCAGGATAACCCATCTGTTATGACTGCAGCTGTATGAGCCCTCTAACATCTACATTTATGGTAGGAACAAAACTGTACTTTTCCCACCCTCCATCCCCCTTGTCTCTCTCTCTCTCTCTCTCATTCCTTACAGGGAGTATTTGGTATTTACTTTCCACTGGTGGTGTTCTTCCACCATAACCTTGCTCCATATTTGGGGGCTCCTGACAGTTGGGGCAAGAAAAACTGATGTAATGGCGTCAGCTGTCTGATTTCATACCACTGATGATCTGACGTCAGTCCTGCAGCAACAGCAACCAAAGCAGAAATATTAAGCCTCTGATATTCAGGCCGACTGAGGGCTACCCGTGGGAAGATAACCCAAGTGTGGTGACTGCAACAGTGAATACACTCTAACATCTACATTTATGGCAAGTGTACACAACTGTACTTTTTTTATTTTCATGGCTAACAGACGTCTTTCCGTGCGCCGTTCATTTTTAGGTTTGATATTACAAGTTCGATGTTTAGGTGTTCGATCACCTAACATTTGATCTGGTAATATAGACCCTTTTAACTCTGGAAAAACAGAAGGATTACAGCACATCAAGAATTGTATCCTTTCTGGAATTGTCTTTTCTTTAATTGCTGTGTAAAGTTGCATGGCTTTCAGAGCCTTCCTAGAAACCTAGAGGCAAAAGAAATAAAAGTATTCTTTGGGCATTTACATAGATATCGCTAGGATCACATACTGGTGTACGTTGCACTATCACCAACTAAAAAAGGACATGGACGTCAATTGCATGGATCAAGACTCAAGGTGGGCATGCATACACACCTGTAGCACTGGAGGGAGCTCCACTGTTGGACTGGTATACACACATTTAGCAGTGAAAAGGTTAAATAAACTCAACAGTTATTTAAAGTTTTGAGCTTTTCCTATCTCACCCTCACATAGGTTAATACTCCACCTATCTAAATAACTTCATTCTTGCAAAATGATTTACAATCCAAGTCCTCACTTTTTTGTTCCTCACCTTCGTAGCACACGTTACCAGACCTCCATTGCACCAATCATCATATTTCCCACTAACCCACAAAAACATATATGCACCACATCAACACACATTTTCTCTATTTCACCCAAATGATATCTTTTCACATTGTCTGACCTTTGCATATACAAATACATAAAACCTAAATGCACAACAATAACGCAGCCATAAAGGTTAAAAGCAAACTTGAATGGCACTATCAGTGTTCTTCGTGTTTCACTGTTGCAGTCATCACATTTGGGTTATCTGCCTGCAGGTAGCCCTCAGCCAGCCTGAATACCAGAGTCTTGGCATTTCTGCTTCAGATGCTGTCGCTTCTTCCATGACGTCAGGTTGTCAGGGTTGTAAAACAAGCAGCCGACGCAATTACATCAGTCTTTCTTGTCGCGCAGTGCACGAAGCAGAAGCAGTTTGCAAGTGCCGGTCGGCTGACTCCTGAAATTTTTGTTTTTCGAGTTTCAGACCTGAAGTCTTCTAAAAGATAAGTACCCCATTGGGGATCCTTTTTTCTTGCTCTAAACGATGTCAGAAAAAAATAATGATTGTCTTGCCTGTGGAAAGCAAATACCTCACATAGATTTTCATTCTTACTGTGTCACCTGTTTAGGCCCAGACCACGACGTCCCTCACTGCCGGTTTTGTGCCTTGTTCAACACCCGAACTATTCGTCGTCTGGCTATTTTTGTAGCTAAATTCTTTCGCTGTCAATTTCTGTACTCCAAAATGTTTTCGGTAAGTCATCAGACTACCGATCTTTCGAAAAAACAAAAGGATAAAGACAGAGACAGACTGCATAGGTCCAAGGCTGCTGACAACACTACCATTAAGCTAGTTGCCAGTCTGCTGGTACTCATGATAACCATTTCTGCAGATTCACAGGCCACTACTGAGACCCATTCGGAGTCAGGTATGCCTCAAGATGCTTCTTCGACTGTGGAACCTGCGGATGTGTCTACCTTGGATGGGTCTGGAGCCGCTGTGCAGGCACCGGCTTCTGCGGGTGTTTTCAGGCTTCCAATGTTCATATTAAACCGACGACTTCCTGTCAAACCAAAAGTACTGAATTTCTCAGGCCTAAAGTTTGCACTACGCCTAGGAAACAGATGACCAAAGCGCATTCTAAGGCTCACATCCCACAAAAACAAATGAATTAGAATGGCTGAGGACCTCATTACTTTAATTAGGGGAAGTCGGCCTTCCCCCTCAAAAAGACCCATAACTGATTTTCCTTCTGATTCATATGATCATGAATCTGATTACTCTGATACTTCTGATTTCCAAGATATATATACCCTTATCTACCTATGAGGATTCTGATGCAGAGGATTCAATTCCCTCTGCTTCCCCTCCAGAGGATTTTTCCTTTGGTGATACCCTGCCCCACCCTTAGAGAATATTTCTGCTGGGAGAACCAGGACTACTCTCAGTCCAAAAAGACTTGGGGATTTTTTAAGCTTGCCTCAGCACAGGCCTCTAGCTGTCCCTCCTGTTCTGGAAATTGTAGATGTCTTCCTGGAATCCAGCCTTACCCCTGATACCTTGCCTCCAGCTCCCAGGAAACCTGACTGGTACTATGGAGTGCCTGACTCCCACAAATTCTTTTTTAGGAATTCTACTGCTGATACAGAGACCTAAAAGGCATTAACTGCCAAAAATCCTACCCCTTCGGACAGGGATTCCAGGGCATTAGATAGATGGGGAAAAAAGATAAACAACTCTGCTACACTTGCCATTAGGGCTTTAATTTGCCAGTTTCATATGTTGGAGTATCAGCAGGATATTATGGAGCTAATTAAACAAAAAAATGTTGTTGGTTCCTTATTGTGCAGAACACAAAGATTTACAAGAGTTAATGCATTCTGCTAACTAAGTTGGTAAACATAGTTTGCAATGTGGGTTTGATGCTTTAGAAGCACCTTGCAGGGCTGCTGTCACTGGGTCTGTTCTTAGAAGACATGCTTGGCTTTAGGAGCAAAACTTGCTAGATCGTGTCAAAGCAAAATTACTGGATTCACCATTAAATGAAGAGCGTCTGTTTGGTAGTAAAGCAGAAGTCGTCCTCAAAAGAATGGAGGAGAATGCTACATCTATGCAAACTGTTAAGGATTTCTTACAAGTACAGCCACGTAGATTTCAGTAGGCATTGGCCTTCAAAAAACTGGTCTTTTCCAGTCCCTTCCAGGCCTTCTCAGTCCAAACCCAGGGGCAACAGCCCACCAAGACTTCAGTCTCGGGCTATGCACAGATATAAGCAATGGAGTGCTCCCATGTCCAAAACAGGGAGTAGTCAGCCTCCATCCTTTGGTAAAATTGCACAATGATTTACCCTTAAATCTTCCAAGCTTTGCCAAAGTAACTTCCCCCTTTAGGGGGAAAACATGCACTGCATGCCAAAAACTGGCAATACATAACCCAAGACAAATGGGTCTTAAACATTGTTTCCCAGGGATACAGATTCCAATTCCACTTACTCCTATCCATAAGCGGATGGCCAGACCCACCACCAAACCAGTGGGCAGAGGCCCAAAAGCAAGTACTTTCTCTTCAGTATCAAGGCTATTCAACCTGTCCCAGCAGAACAAAGGGAACAAGGTTTTTACTCCAGACTGTTTCTGGTCCCCAGAAAAGAAAACTATTGGCGTCCTATCCTGGATCTGTCTATTTTCAACACCTTTTTGGTGGTTCCAAAATTCAAAATGTTAACTCTGCAACAGCTGCTTCCTATGCTAGCCAAGGACTCCTGGCTAGCAACCCTAGATTTAAAAGAAGCTTATCTGCACACTCCCACAAGGGAATCTTGCAGAAAATAGACAAGCTCAATAACAGGAACTACAAGTGATGGAAAATGTTAAATAAGTACTTGACTGACGATAGTTTAACTAGGTTTTGGCTTTAATGTACAGACTTCTTCAGAACAGCATCACATCAAATTCACATTGGTTCTATATACTCCCCCATCCCAATTTACACATTCAGTTAATCATTTATTCAATTACCAATCAAACAATTTTAAATTTTTAAAAATATATATTAAATGCATTTGTATAAATATTGTGTGAACTCATAAATTATGATAATTGCTACACTAGAGCATTTACATAAAAATGTGAGTTATGACAAATTACTAAATTCTATAAATGTTATAGAAGTTTTTAAACAATTACTCATAAAAAACCCCATAAAATGTGAAATACGTAAATGCATTCAAATATGACCATATTAATCAACCTAATATATGCTTTAATTTCAAAATAGGGGCTATACTTTGTTTTCATCAATACCAGGGAAAACGGTGGCATCTAACCTCAGTTGCCACTTCATTTCACACGCATCCAAATGTACATCAAGGATGCTACCCTGACTGTCCTCCTTAATTTGTTGTATTATACAAAACTTTCAACTCATGTCCCGGGTATTGCCCTATATGTCTAACCAATGCATTTGTATTCCTCATATGCTTGATATCTAAAACATGCTCAATTATTCTTTCCCTTATGCTTCTACATGTTTTTCCTGTGTAAAAGGCAGGACAATATACACATTTTCCTAAGTAAACTACATTTTTACTGTGACAGTGTCCATGAATATTAATGGGCACATCTGCCACAGTAATTTTGTTGCCAGTGATTAAAATATGTTTACATGTACCACATCTTCCACACTTCCCTTTTAATCTACTTGATGTCCTTCAAGGATGCATCTGCAGTCCTTACAAATGGGTTGTCCTGGCCTCAGGCAGCCCTTCGGTCGGCCGGATTCCAAAGTCTGGGTCTGGCCTCTGCTGATGTCGCACTTCACCCAACGTCATAGCTGCAGTTCAGTGGGTATAAAGGCATCAGCCGACGCCATTTTCCCCAGTCTTTCTTGCTGCGTGGCGCCCGAAGCAGAAGCTGTTCGCAAGTGCCGGTTGGTCAGAACCAGAGATTGCTACTACCGAAGACTTCTAAAAAGCTAAGTACCCCGTTGGGGACTCTTTCTTGCCTCAGCCGATGTCAGAAAAAGTGAATAACTGTTTAACTTGTGGGAAACAAATACCTCATAAAGATTTCCACTCTTACTGCCTACCTTGTTTAGGCCCAGACCACGTCGTAGCAGCTTGTCTAGCCTGTGCTTCCTTCAACCGACGAACACTTAGATGTCGGTCGGAGTTTGCAGAGGAGTTTTTCGGCTCCGCTTTTGCTTATATCATGCAGTCGGAGACTCCGACTTCACATTTAGCTAAAAAGCGCAAGGAAAAGGACCGACACTCGCGGTCCGCGGTTTCAGCCGAAACCGCTGCTAAGCCAACTGCGAGTGTCTCTGTTTCGGCCGAAGCCGAGTCCGTGGTTCTTCCTTCGGCCGAAAGCATGCCTCCTTCTACCGAGGCCTCTTCCAGCATGGCTGAATCTGCTACCGAAAATCCACCTGCTCTTACAGTTTCTCAGGATTTATCAGATACTATCCCCTTAGATGTATCTACTCCTGCACGTGGGGCTGCTAGGCCCCCTGCATCCATGTCAATTAAGGCTTTTGCCAGGGCTAAAGCAGCTAAATCTTCAAAGGCCGTGCCTGCTAAAGCCTCCTCTCACAGGCCTAGCTCTAGTACTCAAATGCTTAGTCTAGCAGAGGATCTCATTTCTTTGATCAGGGGAACCCAGTCTCATCCTGACAGGGCCTCTCACCCACCTCCAGAAAAGAGGCTTAGAGCAGAGCCCCCTGAGCCAGTTTCTTCAGATTATTCATCTGATGATTCAGAAAATACAAATCCTCCAGAGGGCCCTTATTCTCCATATGAGGACTCTGATGCAGAGGATTCCATACCTTCTGCCTCTCCTCCTGAGGAATTTTCTTTTGGGGAAACCTTGCATGCTATGAGGGAACAAATTCAATGGCAGGGCCAGGATTTTTCAGACTCTAGGAAAAGGCTTAGGACCTTTTTGCATTTACCACAGCATAGGCCTTTAGCTATTCCTCCAGTACTTACAGTTGTGGATGATGCATTTAATGATGCTTGTACTGCCCTGACTCACTGCCTCCGGCCCTGCTAAGCCCGACAGATACTACAGGGTTCGGACACACATTATCATTTGTATAAGGCTCCTATTGCAGATCCTGAAACTATTTCACAGGGCCCCAAAGCTGTAACAGCTGCCTCTGCCAAAACCCTCCCTCTGAAAGAGCATCTATGGCATTGGAGAGATGGGGTAAAAAGTTTATACTTCTGCTACTCTTCGCTAGGGCCTTAAACTGTCAATTCCACATGATTCAGTATCAGGAATTTCTGTTAGATCAGCTCACTAAAAAACTGTCCTCGCCTGAACCTTTAGACTGCAAGTCCCTTCAGGATTTGGTGCATAACACTCAGCAGGTCAGTAATCATTCCTTAAAATGCGGCTATGATGCACTGGAGGCTTCCTTTAGATCAGCTATGACTGGTACAGTGATCAGAAGGCATGCATGGTTAAAAGAGCAATCCTTACCAGACCATGTAAAGTCTAAGCTTCTAGATGCTCCCATGGAAAAGCACAGTTTGTTTGGTTCCCCTGCACAACAAGTGTTGAAGAAGGTGGAAGAGAAAGCTAAATCTGTCCAGACAGTCAAGGATTTCTTACAGGTCCAGCCTCCGAGGTTTAGTAGGAACTGGACTTCCAAGCATTGGTCCTTTCCAGACACCACCAGAGCACAGAGAAGCAGAAATAGACGCCCTAGAGGCAGAGGTCAATCCAGAGGTGCCTACAGGGGACGTCAGTGGCAGCCTAACAGCCAGAGAACTACTGCCACAGATCCAGCCACTACCACTTCTACAGGACAATCACAGTGACTTGGCTCTGAAACCGCCTACCAGGGAACAACTGGCAGCACCCTTAGGCGGAAAATTAGCTTTATTTTCAGTAAATTGGCATTACATTACAGAAGACAAATGGATTTTACAGACAATAGACAAGGGCTACAGGTTTCACTTCCATACTCTTCCAAGGAAGAGAGGAATGCCAAACCTACCTCCAAACCAAAGGACAAATGCTCTACAACAAATAGACCACTTGCTAAGGATGAGAGCTGTAGAAAAGGTACCGGCTATGGAACAAGGACAAGTATTTTATTCAAGGCTTTTCCTAGTACCAAGAAAGGAAAACCAATGGAGACCTATCCTCGACCTGTCCGCTCTAAACACATATCTCATTGTCCCAAAATTCAAAATGCTGACCCTACAGCAACTTCTTCCCATGCTGGGCAAGGAGTCTTGGCTGGTGACTCTGGATCTCAAGGAGGCATACCTGCACGTCCCCATACGACCAAATTGCAGAAGATACCTCAGATTTCTTGCAGGATCAGAGCATTATCCATTCTCAGCATTGCCTTTTGGCTTATCTACTGTGCCCAGAGTATTCACGAAATGCCTGGCATCAGTAATTGCTCATTGCAGGCTTCAGGGAATTCAAATTTATCCATACCTGGACGACTGCCTGTTACAAGCGGACAGCAAAGACAAATTAACAAAAGATTTGAAAAAGGTTATTCACCTGCTGCAAGCCCTGGGATACACAGTCAACACAAAAAAGTCAAGGCTGATACCATCCCAAAGGATAACCTTCCTGGGTGCAGAACTGGACACATCAAACCAGATGGCATTCCTCACAGCAGAAAAACAGAAGCAGCTACCACTCTATTTCATGGCATTAACAACGCAGAACTAGCTTACAGCAAGGAAAATCCTGCAAACCCTGGGTTACATGGCATCCTGCATAATAATAATTCCACATGCCAGACTACATATGAGGAAGTTGCAATGGTACCTGAGGAATTTATGGTCTCAGCACAAGCACAGCCTAGAAACCCAAATTCCAATAATTCCATGCCTGAAGCAAGAATTCCAGTGGTGGGCCCAGGCCTGTCAATTGAACAAAGGACTGCCCTTCCACAGGCCTCACCCAAGCCAGACTATCACCACGGACGCCTCAGACCTCGGATGGGGGGCACACATGGTGGACAAGTGCATACAAGGCTTATGGACTCAAGACCAGATGAACCTACACATAAATCAAAAAGAGATGCTGGCAGTAAAACAGGCAATTCAGACATTCAGACCATTTCTTCATCAGGGTCATTTGCTGATAAGGACGGACAACACCACGGTTATGTGGTATATCAACAAACAGGGAGGCACACATTCATACCCTCTATGCCGGATGGCATTGGACCTCTGGAATGTGGCCCTGAGCTTCAGCATTCAGCTCCAAGCCATATTCGTGCCAGGAAAAGAAAATATACTAGCAGACATCTTAAGCAGAACCACCACGGATGCCCACGAATGGATGCTGCATCCAGACATCTTCAAAACCATCACAAGGACATGGGGACTGCCAGAAATAGACCTGTTCGCATCCCCACACAACCACCAATTGAAAAAATTCTGCACAAGGACATACCACCCACTTGCTTGGAAAGTGGACTCCCTATCCTTCAGTTGGGAAAACCTGACAGCATATGCATTCCCACCTCTTCCTTTGATGCACAAAGTGCTACTGAAGATCAAAGAAGATCACCCGAGGATCATTTTGATAGCTCCAGATTGGCCGAGGCAACATTGGTACCCGCTACTGAGGAGTATGTCCGGGAACACGCATGGCCTCTACCCCTACTACCTCTACTGCTAACACAGAACAACTTCAAAATCCTGCATCCAAACTTGAAAACACTGCAGCTAGCTGCTTGGAACATTACATAAGGAAAAATAACCCAGATTTATCTCAAAGGGTTAAAGACATTATCTTGGAGGCTCGCAGACCCTCAACAAGGAAAACTTATTCAGCAAAATGGAAAAGATATCTCATTTGGAGTGCAACAAAAGGAGTAGATGCATCATTGGCAAACATAGCTAACATCCTGGAATACTTAGCAGAGCTTTTCCACAATGGTCTGTCTTACTCCTCCTTTAAGATTCATGCATCAGCAATTTCAGCAGAATACAACATGGATCCTCCAGTCTTTTCTCAACCTCTACTCAGGCAGTTTCTCAGAGGAATTAAAAATGTAAAGCCACCAAGGAAACCACCATTGCCTACATGGGACTTGAACTTTGTGTTAGAAAAGTTGACACTCCCCCCTTTTGAACCAGCAGCAACAGCAGAATTACAGTACTTATCTTGGAAGACTGCATTCCTTCTTGCAATCACTTCAGCTAGAAGGGTTTCTGAATTACAGGCATTAATGGCAGTACAGCCCTTCCTTATCTTCCATCAGGATAGAGTGTCCATGAGAATTAATCCTACCTTCATGCCAAAGGTGGTCTCCAGGGTATCATTAAACCAAGCAATACACATACCAACATTCTTCCCCAACCCACAGAACAGGGGGGAAAGATTGCTGCATACCTTGGATGTACACAGACAATTGCGCTACTACCTGGACAGAACCAAGAACAATAGAAAAACTGACCAGCTTCTGGTAGCATATGCAACAGGAATGGAAGGAAAAGCAATTTCAAAACAAACAATCTCAAAATGGATAGGAAATTGCATTAGATTTTGTTACTCTTTTCATGGAAAGGCAACTCCAGAAAACATCAGACCTCATTCCACAAGGGCTACAGCCACTACTACAGCTTTCTTACGAGGAGTGGCTACCAAAGACATTTTAGAGGCTGCTACTTGGAGCTCTGTGCATACATTTGCCAAGCATTATAATCTGCCTTTATACTCCAGATCCCGAGCAGGTTTTGCCACTGCTGTTTTGCAAGGGATCTTAACTACACCATAAATTAGTGCCTCCTTAGTGCCTCCTCCCCCAGTTTGGCTATGGTATTCTACCCATTTGTAAGGACTGCAGATGCATCCTTGAAGGACATAGTACAGTTTTGTACCTACCATAAATGTAGATGTCCGACAGGTATGCATCTGCAGTCAGGATTACCCACCCTCCTTCCCCTCTGTGGTACTCCTAGGGTATTTGCCCATCTTGTAGCTAGCTGGGGGAATCTATTATGGTGTATTTGTTTGTATATATGTATATACATGTTTATTTCTATTTGCTCTCTATTGTTTGGAAACATTTGCATTTATCCAAATTTAGCCTTCCTAGAGGGCACCTGGCATCTGGGGCAAGAAACACTGAGGAAAATGGCATCGGCTGATGCCTTTATACCCGCTGAACTGCAGCTATGACGTCGGGTGAAGTGCGACATCAGCCGAGGCCAGACCCAGACTTTGGAATCCGGCCGACCGAAGGGCTGCCTGAGGCCAGGACAACCCATTTGTAAGGACTGCAGATGCATACCTCTCGGACATCTACATTTATGGTAGGTACAAAACTGTACTTTCCACTGCAATTATTGCTAAATTGATATCCTATTTCCAATAGTTGCTTAAATGACTTTCCTTTTCTGAAAACATTTTTGGGGATTTGCATAATTTACCCCATACATTATTGTCTAATTTTAATAGTCTCCAATTTCTCTGTATAATGTCCACTATATAATCCGTATCATAATTGTATGCAGTTATAAAATAGAACTGCTCTGTCATATCCTTTTTATCCTTTCTAATATTTTTTGTTAAAATATCCACACCTACATTCTCATTACCATTGGTTCTTAATATAGCCACATAATTACCATTATTTCTTTTATATATAATTTCATCCTTAATGGAGTCACATAATGAAACAGGATAACCCCGCCTGATAAACATATTCTTTATGAACTCTGCCTCATTAAGAAATTCTTGATGATCATTTATCATCCTGGCAGCTCTAACCATTTGTCCTTTCACTATTGCTTTTTTCTGGTATCTAGGGTGCCAGCTCTGGTAATTCAAATATGAATTTGAAAACGTGGTTTTCCTATATATTCCAGATGTTAAACACTTTTTATCCCGGTCCACTTTTAATTTCACATCCAAATATGACAATTCAGCTTTACTAAATTCATAAGTGAACTTAAAAAAACTCCACTGTATGATGTATGTAGTGTATGAATGCTTCCATATCTTCAGAACTCCCTTCCCAAACGACAAATATGTCCAAAAAAATGGGTATATTGCTGAATATACCTGTTATACTCGCTAGTAAACACATACTCTTGTTCCCAGAAGGACATTATATAATTGGCATATATGGGGGCACAAGCAGCCCCCATAGCTACCCCAGGTTACTGGGGTAGCTATGGGAACTGCCCATATATCTCTATATGGGGGCACAAGCAGCCCCCATAGCTACCCCAGTAACCTGTTTGTAATAATGACCTTCAAAAAATATAAAATTGTTTAACATTGATGTTCTTCATTCCACATTGCTGCAGTCCTAACCATTGGGTAGTCCGCTGTCCAGTCGGCCCGAATACCAAAGTATATGGCTGACGTCGGTCAAGGCGCATTAGACTGATGTCAGGACGTCAGGGTACTAATCGCATGACCGACGCCATATCCTCAGTCTTTTGCCGCATGGCCCGATGCAGAAGCAGTTTTGCGAGTGCAGGTTGGCGTTCTGAAATTTTCTGAAGTCGGAGTTTCAGACCGAATCAAAGTTGGCTAAGTACCCGTGGGGAACATTTTGGTTTTTCTTGCCACAGTATTTAACCGGATGTCAGAAAAAGTGAATAACTGTATTTCTTGTGGGAAGCAGATACCTCATAGGGATTACCATACTTTGTGTATACCTTGTTTAGGGCCTGAGCACGACGTTGTTGGTTGCCGCTCTTGTGCTAGATTTAACAAACGCACTATTAAGAGGAGGTTAGACTGTGCCAGGTTAGTGTTTGGGAAGCGTTGTAATTATAAAATGCCGTCGGATGCTCAAAAAGCGCAAGGACAAAGCAGCAAAGTCTAGGGTTGAAGAACCGGCAGTCCCGGACGTCGGTTCTTTAGAAGGCTCAGTGGAGCCAGAGGTTTTGCCAGGAGTTTCTGTGGAGTCTCAGGCAGAGACTTTACTGTTACAGGATGTGCCCTCTCAGGAGGTAGGCCAGGCTGAGGGGGCTTCTCAGGTAGCTGTTCTTCCCTCTCTTTCTAAGGTAGTTAGAGCCTCTCCTTCTGTTTCCAAGACTTCTCTGAGAGGTAGGCCAAGTTTAGCTTCAGTGGGTTCTTCTCCTAGCACTTCACGTTCTGTGCCTAAGAAACATATGCTTAAAATGGCAGAGGATTTGATTACTATGATTAGAGGTTCTATGCCCCCTCCTGATAAGAGGCCTAGGGTGGAGCCTGAGTTTGAGAGTTTTGAACAGTGTTCAGAGGCTTCTGAGTCTTGGCTGAAGACTTGCAGGAGTATCCTCATTATTCTGATTCTGATGTGGATGATTCCACTCCTTCAGCTTCTCCTCCTGAGGATTTTCATTTCAGAGACTCTGCATTCCATGAGGGAGCATTTTAAATGGGAAGGCCAAGATTTCTCTGATTCCAGGAAGAGGCTTAGGGAATTCTTGTTTTTACCCCAGCATAGGCCCTTAGCTATACCTCCTGTGTTGAATGTGGTGGAAGATGTTTTTGCAGAGGCTTCCCTGAACCCTGATTCTTTGCCTCCTGCCCTGTTAAACCTGATAGGTACTATAGGGTGCCTGAAGCTCATAAGTATCTTTTTAAGAGTCCTAGGGCAGACCCAGAAATAGTTTCTCAAGGGCCTAAAGGTGTTAAGGCCTCTGTTGTTAAAAATCCTGTTCCCTCTGATAAAGAGGCAAGGGCTTTGGATAGATGGGGAAAGAAAGTGTATACTTCTTCCACTTTAGCCATGAGGGCATTGAATTGTCAGTTTCACATGCTAAAATATCAAAATTATCTCCTTTCACAATTGAAATCTAAGGTGGATGCTCTGGCGGAAGGTATTGAGTGTAAAGAGTTGCTGGATTTAGTTCATGTGTCTGAACAAGTGGGTAAGCATTCTTTGCAATGTGGTTTTGATGCTGTGCAGGCCTCCTCGAGGGTGGCGGCCACTGGTTCTGTTCTTCGCAGGCACGCTTGGTTGAGGGATCAGAATTTACCTGAGCATGTTAAGACAAGGATTTTGGATGCTCCTTTACAGTCTGATGTGTTGTTTGGTTCGCCTGTGGAAGCAGTTTTAAAGAAAATGGAGGACAAGGCTAAATCTATGCAGACTGTTAAAGATTTTTTGCAGGTACAGCCTCCAAAGTTTAGCAGAAATTGGCCCACTAAGGGATGGACGTATCCTGCTTATGATTCCCAGTCTAGGGGTAGGTCTAGACGTGGTAGGGGCAGAGCTCAAGGTTCTTTTAGGCCTAGAACAGGGAGTTCTCCTGCTCAGACTTCTGGTGAGGGCAGGGGTCAGTCCTTTCGTAAGCAGACTCAATGACCTGCCTTTTCAGCTGCCAGTACATTCTCGTCTGGCAGCGCCTTTGGGAGGAAGACTGTCTCTTTTCAAAGAAAATTGGGATTTAATTACTCAAGACAGATGGGTTTTGGATATCATTCACCACGGTTACAGGTTTTATTTCCATACCTTGCCCCTTTCAAAGGCATGCCAGGCGTTCCTCCTCCACAAAGGAAAGAGGCTCACAAGCAAATTTCTGTTACTCCAAATAGGGGCCATTCAGCCAGTCCCTGTACCAGAAAGGGGCCTAGGATTTTATTCTCGCCTGTTCCTAGTACCAAAGAAGGGGAACACGTGGAGACCAATTTTGGATTTATCTATCCTCAACACTTATCTGGACATTCCCAAGTTCAAAATGTTGACGTTACAACAGCTTTTACCTCTGCTGGGCAAAGATCACTGGATGGTAACTTTAGATCTCAAGGAAGCTTACCTTCATGTGCCTATAAGACTCCGTTGCAGAAAGTATCTGCGTTTTCGAGCTGGAAATTCTCATTATCAGTTCTCTGCATTGCCCTTTGGCTTATCTACTGCGCCCAGAGTATTCACAAAGGTTCTGGCTCCAGTGATAGCTTACTTCAGGCTAAAAGGAATTTAAATCTATCCTTATTTGGACGACTGCCTGATTCTGGCTCAAGAAAAGGAAGACCTTCTACAGCATTTGGAATATGTCATAGCAGTGCTAAGATGCCTAGGGTATTCTGTGAACGAAATAAAGTCCAGTCTAGTACCCTCTCAAGACATGTGCTTTCTGGGTGTGAGACTGAATACAGCAGCCCAGATGGCCTTTTTAACCCCGGACAAACAGAATCTTTCCAGTTACTTCCATCAACTATCTCTTCAGTCCGGGCTGACTGCAAGGACAGTCCTTCAAGCCTTTAGGGTTCATGGCATCTTGTATTCTGGTGCTTCCCAATGCCAAACTGCATATGAGGAAGCTGCAATGGTATCTCAAAAATGTATGGACACAGCACTGCCAGGATTTGGACACTGTCATTCAAATAATACCTTGCATTCAAAAAGAATTTTTGTGGTGGGCTCAGGAATGTCACCTAAACAAGGGACTCTCTGTGGCCCGGCCAGAGGCGAGTCAGATTTTAACGACAGATGCCTCGGACATTGCTTGGGGAGCTCATCTAAATGGAAAGTGGATACAAGACAAGTGGCCTGCCAGACTACAGCATCTACATATCAACATGAAGGAGATGTTAGCAGTCCAGTTTGCATTAATGGCTTTCAAGGAGTTCCTTCTTCCAGGGCAGGTGTTGATTCTAACAGACAACACAACTGTCATGTGGTACATCAACAAACAAGGGGGAACACATTCTTATCCTCTATGCAGGCAAGCAATGCTTTTATGGGAAACTGCGCTCAGCTTGCAACTAACTCTTCAGGCAAGGTTTTTGCCGGGAGCACAGAACTCCTTAGCAGATGTGTTAAGCAGACAAATCATGGATCCCCACGAATGGAAACTGGATCTTCATGTATTTCAGAAATTGACAGTGTCATGGGGAACTCCAGACATAGATCTGTTCGCTTCTCCACTAAACCACCAGCTGCCAAAGTTTTGCACAAAGGGGTTTCATCACACAGCTTGGAAAGTGGATGCTCTCTTTCAGTTGGAAAAATCTTCATGTGTATGCCTTTCCACCTCTGCCTCTTCTTCCAAAGGTGCTCCTAAAGGTCAGACAAGACAAGCCAAGGATGATTTTAATAGCTCCAGATTGGCCTCGGCAACACTGGTACCCACTACTAAGGAGTCTGGTAAGGAAGCCTCCATGGCCTTTACCTTTGATTCCACATCTGTTATCTCAGAAGGACGGTCACCTGCTCAATGTCAAGCTTCACTCTCTTCATCTAACAGCCTGGCATATTCTGTTTTGAAACACAACAGGTCTCAACTTCCTCAACAAGTTTTAAATGTGATTATGGAAGCCAGAAGACCTAGTACAAGGAAAGTGTACGCAGAAAAATGGAAGAGATTTTTATTTTGGAGTGCAGCAAAGAATTTGGAGATTTCTGAGCCTAATTTGAGTGTGGCTCTTCAATATCTTACTGAGTTATTGGACAAAGGTTTGTCCTTCTCTTCCATTAAGATTCATGCTGCAGCAATTTCAGCTCACTATGATTGTGACCCTCCATTGTTTTCGCATCCTTTATTCAAGCAGTTTCTTAGAGGGGCAAAGAATATAAGACCCCCACGTAGAGCTCCTACTCCTGCTTGGGATCTCAATTTTGTGTTGGAAAAACTTACTCTACAACCTTTTGAGCCTGCGGCTACTGCTGAATTGAAATACTTGTCATGGAAGACTGCTTTTTTGTTGGCTATTACTTCTGCAAGAAGGGTTTCTGAGTTGCAGGCCCTTATGGCAGTAGAGCCCTTTTTGATTTTCCATAAGGATAGGGTATCATTACGTACTAATCCTTCCTTTATGCCTAAGGTGGTTTCTAGTGTGGCTTTAAACCAAACTATTCATTTACCTACTTTCTGTGCAGATCCCCAAAATAAGGGGGAAAAGATTTTGCACACTTTAGATGTACATAGGCAGTTGCGTTATTATTTAAGCAGGACTAGGGATTTCAGGCAGTCTCAGCAGTTGTTTGTTTCTTTTGCTTTGAGTTCTCAGGGCAAGCCTGTGTCTAAGCAAACTATTTCTAAGTGGATTGGGTTTTGCATTTCATTTTGTTATTCCCATCATGGCAAGGAGATTCCAGCTGGGATTAGGCCTCATTCCACTAGGGCTACTGCCACTTCAACAGCATTTCTAAGGGGGGTGGCAACTAAGGATATCTTGGAGGCAGCTACTTGGAGTTCAGTGCATACTTTCTCTAAGCATTACCACCTTCCTCTCTACTCTAAATCTAGGGCTGGTTTTGCCACAGCTATTTTGCAAGGCATGTTGACAGCTCCTGCTTCCTTATGATTTGCCAGCCTCCCTTAACTCTGCTTTGGGATTCTACCCAATGGTTAGGACTGCAGCAATGTGGAATGAAGAACATAGTACAGTTTTGTACCTACCATAAATGTAGATGTTCGATCCACATTGCTGCAGTCCAATTTACCCTCCCTCCTTCCCCTCTGTGTTTAGGGGTGGTGGTGTGGGTTAGGATATACTCTTGTACATTTGTATATATTGTATATATGTTTGGTGCAGGGTTGGGCCTTGTCTTTTTAGGGTCTTCTGACATCTGGGGCAAGAAAAGACTGAGGATATGACGCCGGTCATGCGATTAGTACCCTGGCGCCCTGACATCAGTCTAATGCGCCTTGACCGGCGTCAGCCATATACTTTGGTATTCGGGCCGACTGGACAGCGGACTACCCAATGGTTAGGACTGCAGCAATGTGGATCCTCGAACATCTACATTTATGGTAGGTACAAAACTGTACTTTTCCATGAGTGTAACAAATACATTAGTATGATCTTGCTCATATATACCGGTTTTTACCAACTGAATTTCCAGCCATTCCAATCCTATGTCATTAGGAATGACTGAAAATAAGTTACAGACATCAGTAGTAAGAAGAATAGTGTGTTCATTTATTTTAACTGAATTTAACTTATCCAAAAAGTGCCAGGAGTCTTTAGTTATATATTCAAATTTATTTAACTGTCTTTGCAAATGGTAGTCTAAATACTTAATGAAACATATTTTGCTCCTTTTGCCGTCAACTATGGGTCTAAACTTAATATCATTTAACCCTTTATGCAATTTTGGTATACCAAATATATTGCTAACCATAGGATAATCATTTTTCAAATAATTGTATTCCATTTCATCTATCTGTCCCTGGAATAATATAGCAATAACCCACGCCTGGGTGTGGGTAATGCTAAATTTACCCACGGTTGGCGTGGTTTGGTCCCGAGGGCGAAGCCCGAGGGACCAAACAAAGCCAACCGTGGGTAAATTTAGCATTACCCACACCCAGAAGTGGTTATTGCTATTATATGACATTATTTAAGAAAAGAAACTATTACTTTTCTTAAATAATGGCATAGTATAATGTCGGTTTACTGCCCTTCCGCAGATGTCTGGCATCCGGCAGTTCTGATGTACTGCGTGCCTGCGCGCAGTACATCAGAGTTGAGCAAAAGCAACGGAGAAAGCAAGATCTCCGTTGCTTTTTAGTGTTTAAGCTATGTTAAATGAGTTTAACATAGCGAGACAGTTTAAAATAAGCAACGGAGATGTCCGTTGCTTATTTTAAACTGTCTCGCTATGTTAAACTTATTTAACATAGCTTAAACACTAAAAAGCAACGGAGATCTTGCTTTCTCCGTTGCTTTTTTTAAAACACTGTCTCGCTATGTTAAATGGGTTTAACATAGCGAGACAGTGTTTTAAAAAAACGTGTTATACTAATGGAAAAAAGTCCGGGCAACCGGACCTTTTTCCATTAGTATAACTCTATTTACAACGGGCATGCTGGCCAATCAGCGTGCACGTTTTTCGGCGGTCATGGTATAATAAATCATCTATCATGAGGTCTATTTTTAAGTATGCTGTATGAATTTTGTTTAAATTACTTTCATCATATGTTTCATTAGTCAACATATTAAACATATGATCAATGTAATCATTCCTATCCATTATTACCATACCATTACCTTCATCTGGCTTCATAAATCTAAGACCCCTGTCACTTGTTAGATTTTTTTAGTAGTTTTTCTTTGTTTAAGTTGTTAATGCCAAAATCATCTGTGGGTTTTTTTCTTTTTCTTATATGTTCCCTTATATCCAATTCACATGCCTTTTCAAAAAGGGCTACCATGGCATTAGGAGGAGGATTAAATTTACTTGTTTTTTTAATTAATTCACATTTTGCACTTGGTCAATTTTAAGTGTGGAAGATGTGGTACATGTAAACATATTTTAATCACTGGCAACAAAATTACTGTGGCAGATGTGCCCATTAATATTCATGGACACTTTGCCACAGTAAAAATGTAGTTTACTTAGGAAAATGTATATATTGATGTCCTTCAAGGATGCATCTGCAGTCTTTACAAATGGGTTGTCCTGTCGTCAAGCAGCCCTTCGGTCGGCCGGATTCCAAAGTCTGGGTCTGACTTCGGCTGGTGTCGCACTTCACCCGGCGTCATTGTGGCAGTTATTCGGGTATAAAGGCATCAGCCGACGCCATTTTCCCCAGTCTTTCTTGCCGCGTGGCACCCGAAGCAGAAGCTGTTCGCAAGTGCCGGTCGGTCAGATCCAGAGATTATTACTACCGAATGCTACTTCGAAGACTTCTATAAAGCTAAGTACCCCGTTGGGGACTCTTTCTTGCCTCAGCCGATGTCAGAGAAAGTTAATAACCGTTTATCTTGTGGGAAACAAATACCTCATAAAGATTTCCACTCCTATTGCATACATTGTTTAGGCCCAGACCACGACGTAGCAGCTTGTCTAGCCTGTGCTTCTTTTAACCGACGGACGCTTAGGCGCCGCCGGACTTTGCTGAACAGATTTTCGGCTCCGATTTTGCCTACATTATGCCGTTGGATCCTCCGACTACGCAAATAACCAAAAAACCGCAAAGAAAAGGACCGACACTCGTGGTCCGCGGTTTCGGCCGAAACCACGGTTAAGCAAACCACGAGTGTCTCGGTTTCGGCCGAAACCGAGCAAGCGGTTCTTTCTTCAGCCGATAACTTGCCTTCTACCGAGGCCTCTTCTAACCTGGTAGAAACGGCTTCTGAAACCCAACCTACTGTTGCGGTTTCGCAGGATTTATCAGACACCATTCCCCTGGATATCTCTACCCCTGCACGTGGAGCTGCTAGGCCTCCTCCAGCTATGTCTATTAAGGCCTTTGCCAGGGCTAAAGCAGCCAAAGCATCAAAACCTGTGCCTGCCAAGCCCCCCTCTCACAGGCCCAGCACCAGCTCCCATATGCTTTCTTTGGCTGAGGATCTCATCTCTTTAATTCGTGGAGCCCAGCCTCATCCAGACAGGGCCTCTCTCCCTCCTCCAGAAAAGAGGCCTAGAGCAGAGCCCCCTGAGCCAGTATCCACAGATGATTCCTCTGACTCAGAACATACAGACCCTCCTGAGGCTTCTTATTCTCCTTACGAAGACTCTGATGCTGAGGAGTCCATCCCTTCAGCCTCTCCTCCTGAGGAATTTTCCTTTGGGGAAACCTTGCATGCTATGAGGGAACAATTTCAGTGGCAGGGCCAAGATTTCTCAGACTCTAGAAAAAGGCTTAGGACCTTTCTACATTTGCCACCGCACAGGCCTTTAGCTATACCTCCAGTTCTCTCTGTTGTTGATGATGCATTTAATGATGCTTGCACTGCTCCTGATTCTTTACCTCCAGCTCCTGCTAAGCCCGATAGGTACTACAGGGTCCCGGACACTCATCACCACTTATATAAGGCTCCTTTTGCAGATCCAGAGACTATCTCCCAGGGTCCTAAAGCTGTAGCAGCTACTTCTTCTAAAATCCCCCTCCCCTCTGAAAGGGAATCCAGGTCCTTGGAGAGATGGGGTAAAAAAGTTTACACCTCTGCTACTTTGTCAGCTAGAGCTTTGAACTGCCAATTTCATATGATTCAATATCAAGAGTTTATGCTTGACCAGTTGACTAAAAAGCTGTCCTCTGAAGAATCTTTAGATAAAAAGTATGTTCAAGAAATGGTACATAACATACAGCAGGTTAGTAACCATTCTTTAAAATGCGGCTATGATGCACTGGAGGCTTCCTTTAGATCAGCCATGACTGGCACAGTTATCAGGAGGCATGCATGGTTGAAAGAACAGGCATTACCAGACCATGTCAAATCTAAGCTTTTGGATGCACCTATGGACAAGGTCAATTTATTTGGTTCCCCTGCACAGCAGGTACTAAAAAAGATGGAAGAGAAAGCAAAATCTGTACAAACAGTGAAATATTTCTTACAAGTTCAACCTCCAAGGTTTAGCAGGAACTGGCCCTCCAAGAATTGGTCCTTTCCGGACTCCTCTAAGGTACAAAGAGGCAGGAGTAGGCACTCTAGAGGCAGAAACCAATCCAGGGGTGCCTACAGGGGTCGCCAGGGCAGGGTAACAGAGGCACGGATACAGCCACCACCACTACAACAACTCAATCACAGTGACTTGGTGGTGGCACCGCCTACCAGGGAACAACTAGAAGCACCCTTAGGCGGAAAGCTAACCTTATTTTCAAGAAACTGGCACTGCATTACAAGAGAAAAATGGATTTTGCCAACTATAGACCAAGGTTACAGGTTCCATTTCCATACTCTACCAGGAAAGAGAGGAATGCCAAACCTACCACCTACTCAAAGGACAGAAGCTCTAAAACAAATATCTCAATTAAGAATGAGAGCTGTGGAAAAAGTACCATCTATGGAGCAAGGGAAGGGATTTTACTCAAGACTCTTCCTGGTACCAAGAAAAGAAAACAAATGGAGGCCTATTCTAGACCTGTCCACTTTAAACACATTCCTCATTGTTCCAAAATTCAAAATGCTGACCCTACAGCAGCTTCTTCCCATGCTGGGCAAGGAATCTTGGCTGGTAACTCTAGATCTCAAGGAGGCATACCTGCACATCCCCATAAGACCAATTTGCAGAAGATACCTCAGATTTCTTGCAGGATCAGAGCATTATCAATTCTCAGCATTGCCCTTTGGCTTATCTACTGCCCAGAGTGTTCACGAAATGCCTGGCATCAGTAATCGCTCGTTGCAGACTTCAGGGGATTCAAATCTATCCCTACCTGGACGACTGCCTGATACAAGCGGACAACAAAAACAAACAGAAGACTTACAAAGAGTCATCTACCTGCTGCAAGCCCTGGGATACACAGTCTATACAAAAAAGTCAAGGCTGATTCCATCCCAAAGAATAACCTTTCTGGGTGCAGAACTGGACACATCAAAACAAATGGCATTTCTAACTGCAGAAAAGAAAGAGCAACTTCCTCTATACTTCTTGGCATTAACAAAGCAGAACCATCTAACTGCAAGAAAAGTACTACAAGCTCTAGGCTTCATGGCATCCTGCATAATACTGGTCCCTCATGCCAGGCTGCATATGAGAAAGCTACAGTGGTACCTAAAGAATTTGTGGTCTCAGCACAAGCACAGCCTAGAAACCAAAATTCCAATGATCCCATGCCTGAAGCAAGAGTTCCTATGGTGGGCTCAGGCCTGCCAATCAAACACAGGATTGCCCTTCTGCAAAAGTCAACCAAGACAAACCATCACGACAGATGCCTCAGACCTCGGTTGGGGGGCACACATGATGGACAAGTGCATTCAAGGCCTATGGACTCAAGACCAGCTGCATCTGCACATAAATCTAAAAGAAATGATGGCAGTAAAATTGGCAATCCAGGCATTCAGACCTTTTCTCCAAGAAGGCCAGTTGATGATAAGGACAGACACCACCACAGTTATGTGGTACATCAACAAACAGGGTGGCACACACTCATACCCTCTATGCCGGATGGCAATGGACCTATGGGATGTGGCTCTGAGCTACAACATTCAGTTACAGGCAATTTATGTACCAGGGAAGGAAAACATTCTAGCAGACATATTAAGCAGAACTACAACAGATGCCCATGAATGGATGCTGCATTCGGACATCTTCAAAACCATCACAAGAGAATGGGGATTACCACAAATAGACTTGTTTGCATCCCCATTCAATCACCAGTTGAAGAAATTCTGCACAAGGACTTACCACCCGCTTGCTTGGAAGGTGGACTCCCTATCTTTCAGTTGGAAAGGCCTGACAGCATACGCATTCCCACCACTTCCTTTGATGCACAAGGTGCTTCTGAAGATCAAAGATGAACGTCAGAGGATCATTCTGATAGCCCCAGACTGGCCAAGACAACAGTGGTATCCACTGCTGAGGAGCATGTCCCAGGAACAAATATGGACACTGCCCCTGATCCCATTACTGCTAACACAGAACAACTACAACATCCTGCATCCAAACCTAAAAACTCTGCAGCTAACTGCCTGGAACATTACATAACAGCAATTAACCCAAATTTATCCCAAAGGGTTAAAGACATAATCCTGGAGGCTCGTAGACCTTCAACAAGAAAGAATTATGCAGCAAAATGGAAAAGATATCTCATCTGGAGTGCTGCAAAGGGGCAAGATGTGACACTGGTGAACATAGCCAACATCCTGGAGTACTTGGCGGAGCTTTTCCATACAGGCCTGTCCTATTCTTCCATCAAGATACATGTATCAGCTATTTCAGCAGAATACAGCTTGGATCCTCCTGTCTTCTCGCATCCTCTGCTCAGACAGTTTCTGAGAGGAATTAAAAATGTAAAACCTCCCAGGAAACCTCCATTGCCAGCATGGGACTTAAACTTTGTGCTAGAAAAACTGACTCTTCCTCCTTTCGAACCAGCAGCAACAGCAGAATTACAATACTTATCCTGGAAGACTGCTTTCCTGCTGGTATTAACTTCAGCAAGAAGGGTCTCTGAACTACAGGCATTAATGGCAGTGCAACCCTTCCTAATCTTCCATCAAGAGAGAGTGTCCATGAGAACAAATCCTACATTTATGCCTAAGGTGGTATCCAGAGTCTCTTTAAATCAGGCTATCCACCTTCCTACATTCTTCCCCAACCCACAGAACAGGGGAGAAAGGCTCTTACATACCTTGGATGTACACAGACAATTACGCTACTACCTGGACAGGACAAAAAACAATAGAAAAACTGACCAGCTTCTGGTAGCATATGCAACAGGAAAGGAAGGAAAACCAATTTCTAAACAGACAATCTCCAAATGGATAGGAAATTACATTAGATTTTGTTACTCCTACCATGGAAAGAAAACTCCAGAGAACATCAGGCCTCACTCCACAAGGGCTACAGCCACTACCACAGCTTTCTTACAAGGAGTGGCTACCAAGGACATTATAGAGGCTGCTACTTGGACCTCCGTGCATACATTTGCCAAGCATTATAACTTACCTCTATACTCTAGATCCCGTGCTGGTTTTGCCACTGCTGTTTTGCAAGGGATCCTAACTACACCATAATCTATTCTCATTTCCTCCTCCTCTAGTTTAGCTATGGTATTCTACCCATTTGTAAAGACTGCAGATGCATCCTTGAAGGACATAGTACAGTTTTGTACCTACCATAAATGTAGATGTCCGAGAGGAATGCATCTGCAGTCAGGATTACCCACCCTCCTTCCCCTCTGAGGTACTCCTAGGGTATTTGCCAATCTTCAGATAGCTTGGGGGGGATCTATTATGGTGTATTTGTTAGTATATATGTACATACATGCTTATTTTGTGTGTTTGCTCTCTACTATTTGGAAACTTTGGCATTTATCCAAATTTAGCCATCCAAGAGGGCACCTGGCATCTGGGGCAAGAAACACTGAGGAAAATGGCGTAGGCTGATGCCTTTATACCCGAATAACTGCCGCAATGACGTCGGGTGAAGTGCGACACCAGCCGAAGCCAGACCCAGACTTTGGAATCCGGCCGACCGAAGGGCTGCCTGACGACAGGACAACCCATTTATAAAGACTGCAGATGCATTCCTCTCGGACATCTACATTTATGGTAGGTACAAAACTGTACTTTCTGCCTTTTACACAGGAAAAACATATAGAAGCATAAGGGAAAGAATAATTGAGCATGTTTTAGATATCAAGCATATGAGGAATACAAATGCATTGGTTAGATATATAGGGCAATACCCGGGACATGAGTTTGTTTTGTATAATACAACAAATTAAGAAGGACAGTCAGGGTAGCATCCTTGATGTACATTTGGATGTGTGGGAAATGAAGTGGCAACTGAGGTTAGATGCCACTGTTTTCCCTGGTATTAATGGAAACATAAGTATAGCCCCTATTTTGAAATTAAAGCATATATTAGATTGATTAATATGGTCATATTTTAATGCATTTACGTATTTCACATTTTATGTTTTTTGAGTAATTGTTAAATTCTATAATATTTATAAAATTTAGTAATTTGTCTTAACTCACATTTTTATGTATATGATCTAGTGTAGCAATTATCATAATTTATATGAGTTCACACAATATTTATACAAATGCATTTAATATATATTTGAAAAAAAATTAAATTGTTTGATTGGTAATTGAATAAATGATTAATTGAATGTGTAAATTGGGATGGTGGAATGTATATAACTAATGTGAATTTGATGTGATGCTGTTCTGAAGAAACAAAAAAGAAACTGCTGCGGGTAAAACCAAGGTGCAAAAAAATAGAAACACAATGCACCAAGGTAATACACAATAACGTTTAATGAAAACAAAAAGTAAAAGACAGAGGTGAACGCTTTCACAACAATAGTTGCTTCATCAGACAAAGATCAACTGAATAGCACTGCTTAAATAGGTAAAAAACAATTATCTCATCAATTAATGATGTCATACACCAAAAGTTATTTAGAGACGGTTACAACATGAGCATAGTAATGGTATGAATATGATATAAAATGCTGAATAAATACTGCATAAAATACATTTGGATATGCATAAAATGTAATATAATAAAGGTAACAATAAAAATGAACAATAAAAACTGTCAATGTTTAAGGCGTCTAGCTTTCAAGAATGGAATCAGAGGTGGTACCATTGAGCCCTGGGTATCTTTCTGCATTAAGTTTCAGTATCCATTTCTGTTCATGGCTCTCTGTAACATTTTCTATATCTCCACCTCTCAGATTTCTATATATGTGTTGCAAGACAAAGAATTTGAAGGAATGAGAAGAGTATGTGCACATAACATGATTAGCAAGTGCATTTGTTTGCTTATTATTCCGAATGTCACCGATATGTTCTAAAATTCTGTCTTTAAAAAGCCTATTAGTTTTGCCAACGTAGAAGGCAGGACATTGCTGGCAAAAACAAAAGTAAATGACGTCAGTAGTCTTGCAATCTGAATAAGTGTTGGAATGTAGTTTAAAATGTCTGGTTGGATGAATATATATGTTTTTACTGTAGATATATGGGCATGCACTACATGATCTACATGGAAAAGTGCCGTGACGGGTGGAAATGCATGTAGTGTTGTGTGGTTCACTGTTGCAAAGATACTGTTTGTGGCCTATTGTTCCTAAAGCTAAAGCGTGGAGTATTGGCAATTGTGGCATTAAGGTTAGGGACCTCTTGTAACAGATGCCAATGTCTCCTAATAACATCAGTGTATTTGTTAATGTTACTAGCAAATTGGAACACAACTCTAAAATCATTACTAGTCGGAACGACATTGTTATCAGCAAAATCATTCCTAGTAGATTGAAAGTATGGTCTACGTCTGGTATGTCACCTTTGCCAAGCATTGGAAATAGTCTCATCAATGTCAGTATCATGGTAACCCCTTTCCAGAAAATCAGATTTTAAACTGTTAAGTGCAATCTCTGCATCCTCATCTTTATCATGTAGTCTTAAGGTCCTAAAGACTTGGCCTTTAAGTACATTCTTAGGTATATGTCTAGGGTGCATGCTGAATTTTTGTAAAAGTGTATTCTTTCTGGTCTGTTTAAAATAAATAGTACTATTTAACTGATTTAAACTAGACCTAGTAATGTGTACATCAAGAAAGTCGATGTCAGTGGCAGAGATCTTGTGAGAAAATCTCAAAAAATCAGTGGTGGTGTGTAAGTATTGTAAAAATGAGGTAAAGTCCGAACCATTACTTTTCCATAACTTGAAGACATCGTCTACAAAACGTACATACCATAGTACTTGTCCTAAGAAAGGATTCTTGTCCAGTAGAATGTTAACTTCTTCCCAGCAAACCAAGGCAAGGTTGGCGTAGCTGTTGGCACAGGGAGTCCCCATGGCTACGCCAACCTTCTGTAAATAACTGTTCTTGGAACGTAACAATGTTATTTTCCAAGATAATTTCTAGAAAACTGCAAATCAATTGAATTTTGGTATTATTAAAACACTTGTTAACTGTCAGAAACTCTCTTGTCATTTCAATGCCCCATGTATTGGGTATGCTGGTGAATAGTGATTCTATATCCATGGTAACCAAGACAAAATCTAAATCCGTGTCAATACTATCCATTCTGTTATGTAACCTTGTTAAGAACATCTTGGTATCCCTTAGTATAGTATGACAATTCTCTAAAAGGCCATGTAGGCTACCTTCAACATATATAGAAAGGGGTTCAGTGCACCAGCCAGCCCCTGAGACTATGGGCCGCATTGGTGGTGTGTAAAGATCTTTATGGACCTTAGGTAGACCATAAATACTAGGGACAACAGGTTTAGTAATATTAAAATATTTAAAAAGTGGTTCATCAATTAAACCAGTAATAAGTAGATCAAAAAGGAAAAACTAAACTTTATCAATAATTGCGTTTACAGTAGGTTTAGAAATGCACTGGTATGTATCAGTGTTTAATAAAAGTTTTTCCATTTGTTGTGCGTATAGTTCTTTATCTGAGAACTATACCATCACCCTTATCTGCTTGTTTAATAACCAGACTGTGTAAATTCCTTAATTCTTTCAGAGCTCTCTGCTCTTCTGAAGTTAAATTACAAAGAGTAATCATTGCTATCAGATACACTTATTTCTCTGAATGTAGTTTCACATATATCAATAAATCGTTGAACCCCATGTGGAGTAATTGGTATAAATGTACTAGGTTGTTTGTAAATATTTTGCACATTGTCTGTCTGTATTTACTGGAAACATACATTTAAAGATAAATTTCTCCCTAGTAGCCTTAGATCTTTCAACATTTCAGTTATATCTGCCTTCCTCGCAGGTACAGATGATAACCCTTTATTTAGTACATTAAGTTGTTCAGGATTAAGTTCAAAAGAGGAGATGTTAATAACCAGACCTGTAGTTATATGCATCTCCTCTTGTGTAGTTGAACTGTTCCTTCCATCTGGTTGGTCTTGGATATGTGTCCATTGTGCGGAAGACTCTTCGTTCGAGTTCTGAAAGGAAGTGCTGCCTTTAGAGTGAAGTCGCCCTTCTTGGTGGTGTCTAAAAAAACGCTTGCGTCGTTTCTGCTCTCCTTTAGATTAGAATCCACAGTTGCAGAGTTATTAGAAATGTGCGATGGTGTCGGTAGAGGTATATTCTTCGTTTTATGTCCTGTTTTTTCTTTAACGTTGTTAGAGATCTTGCTATCATTTGATACAATAGCTACATCCTGTTGAACGCTATCAATGCATGCAGCGTTTGAAAGTACTCTCGCTGTAGCTGCCAGATCAGTAGAGGAACCGGAAATAGTACAAGAAGTAGCAGCTCTAGTTGTACGCTCATTTAAAGCGATGCTGTGAGCGCTATTTGGCATAAGGTTCCCTTGAGTTCTATGCATGTTTTCTCTGGGCCATCAGAAAACGTTATTAGCAAAGTCACGTTTATCTCTGTTTAATTTAGATAGTTTAGTTGTTTGCAGCTTTTTTTCATAAGCGATTATACTATCTTGCAACTGACTCATCTTATTGATGGTAATATCTGGTGAGAAACTCTCAGTAATATTGGACTCTAAAGCAATGATTTCTGCTTTCAGCTCAAGTTCAATTGGTGAAATTCCAATAAAAGTTTCATGTATTTGGAGCTAAACTGTAAGTTAAGCTCTTGCCATTTACGTAGCAAGACAGGATAGGTTTCTCCATAAGTAGGTATGTTGAGTATTCTGAGACCACGAGGGATAATCTTGGCTTCCAGTGAAGCTTGTAAGTGCAGGCGCTGCCATTGTAGCCTCTTGTATTTATACATTAAGTTTTCCAAATTTTTATATTGCTCAAGAAACTCAGGTATGCGTTCAGTAGTTGAAGTATCATTGAAACCATCACATAAGTCCATACTCAAAAGTGGGTTTACTGGAATATCCAGAATTCGTAAAAGACGATGGTGATATCCATCCATAGTCACTTCAGTGGAGGAATCCTCCATAAACGCGTGTGCCCTTTAGCAGAATAAAAACAAAATAGAAACAAACTTTTGGTGTATAACATCATTAATTGATGAGATAATTGTTTTTTTACCTATTTAAGCAGTGCTATTCACTTTATCTTTGTCTGATGAAGCAACTATTGTTGCGAAAGCGCTCACCTCTTTTACTGTTCTGAAGACGTCTGTACATTAAAGACGAAACCTAGGTAAACTATCGTCAGTCAAGTGTTTAACATTTTCCGTCACTTGTGGTTCCTGTTATTGAGCTGGTCTGGTTTCTTTGTTGGAAGTGGTGGTTGTGTATAGTCCATTTCAAGTTCAATCTTACAGAAAATGCCTGTGCTTCAGAGCAGGCTGTATGCACCATCAGTTCTCTGCACTTCACTTTGTGAATACCCTAGGTGCAGTAGCTAAGAAGTGCCTAGCTCCAGTCATTGCATATTGCAGGCAGAAAGGAATTCAAATTTACCCATACTTGGACAATTGCCTGATTCAGGCGGACAGCCAGGAATTGCTACTTCAGCATCTGGCATTTGTAAAGAGACTTCTCACTTCACTGACGTACACCATCAACGAAAGAAATCATAACTGGTACCCTGCTAACAGTTTGTATTCATGGGATCAAGCTTGAACACAACATCCCAGATGACATTCTTTACTCCAGTAAAACAAATTTATTTGACAAACTATTTCAATCTACTGGCCACCAAAACCCTGCTATATGCAAGAAAAATACTGCAAGCCCTAGGGTTCATGACCTCTTGCATTCTACTAATTCCATATGCAAGACTCCATAAGAGGAAATTTCAGTGGTATCTAAAAAGTCTCTGGTTCAACATTCTCACGACCTGGAAGCAATGATTCCCTATCATTTCTTGCATAAGGACAGAGTTCCTTTGGTGGGCAGAGGCCTTCAACCACAACAAGGGACTCCCATTCATTCTACCCCCTGCTGCCCAAACCCTAACAGACGCATCAGACTATGCATGGGGTACTACCATAGCAGGGCAGTGCATTTAGGACAAATGGAACCCAAAGCAAATGCACTTGCATATCAATCAAATAGAAATGTTAGCTGTGCAGAATGGTCTGACAGCCTTCAAGGGCCTTATTCTTCCAGGACAACTATTGGTAAAGACAGACAACCCCCCAGTTATGTGGTACATAAACAAGCAGGGGAGAACCCATTCCCACCCACTCTGCAGACTAGCCATGGCTCTGTGTAACACAGCCTTGAGCAACCAAGTGCACTTACAAGCTCAGTTCCTGCCAGGCAAACTAAACTCACTGGCAGACTTGAGCAGAAATCTCATGGATCCACACGACTGGAAACTGAAACCCAAAATATTCAAGCTTTTGAGGAACAGGTGGGGGGCACCAGAGGTGGACCTTTTTGCTTCCCCTCAGAACTATCAATTGAGCAAATATTGCACCAGAACTCCCTACAGCCAAGCTTGGAAAGTGGATGCCCTGTCCTTCACCTGGGAAACCTCTCAGTCTGTGCCTTTTCCCCCTCTGACACTTGTCGAAGGTTCTACTAAAGATCAAACAGGACAAGCGAAGGACAATCCCGATAGCGCCAGACTGGCCACACCAGCACTGTTACCCTCTTTTGCGGATTATGACAGTGCTACAACCATGGCGCCTGCCTCAAACTCCTTCCCTGCTGTTCCAGCAGGCAGGCTAGATTTTGTACCCTCTGTTACAGACCTTGAACTTTACAGTTTGGTTAATCCCCTGAAATCAACACTGGCAGACCTCAGTAAGCAGGTGCTGGATGTCATTTTTGAGGCAAAGAGGCCTAGTACTACAAAATCCTATTCAGAAAAATGGAAAAGATAACTGTTCCTGGAGCCAGTCTTAGGGAATGGGCACAACTGCGCCCAGCTTACCTCCTATACTAGATTACTTAACAGAAATGTTCCACAAAGGTCTATCCTTCTCTTCAATTAAGATCCATGCCTCTACCATCTCAGCTGATTATTATAATACTGAGCCACTCTTCTTCTCTCATCCTCTGGTAAAACAGTTCCTGAGAGGAGCCAAAAATTTAAGACCCCCCCACCAGGAGAGCTCCCACTCCAGCCTGGGACCTTAACTTTGTATTAGAAAAGTTCACACTACCGTCCTTTGAACCTGCGGCCACAGCAGAGTTAAAATTCCTCTCATGGAAAACAGCTTTACTTCTAGCCATCACTTCAGCAAGAAGTGTGTCTGAATTGCAGGCCCATATGGCAGTGGGAACCCTTCATTATCTTCCATGCAGGAAGGGTTTCCCTCAGGACTAACCCATCCTTTATGCCCAAGGTGGTGTCTACTGGGGCTTTAAACCAGTCCATTCATTTGCCAACCTTTTTTTCTAATCCTCCGAATAAAAAGGGGAAAGGATCCTGCATTCCCTGATGTGCACAGGCAGCGTAGGTTCTCTCTGGACAGGACTATACCTCTCAGAAAATCTGACCAGCTGCTAGTCAGCTTTGCTGCAGAGGCAGAGGGCAAGGCCATTTCAAAGCAAACCATTTCGAAATGGATAGCACACTGCATACATTTCTACTACAAGCACCATGGGAAACTCACCCCACCGGAGATCAGAACTAATTCCACTATGGCTACATCTGTCAATGCAGCATTTCTCACGGGAGTCCCTACCAGCTACATTCTGGAAGCTGCAACCTGGAGCTCTGTACACACTTTAACCAGCACTACCACTTGCCTATATTTTCTAAATCCAGAGCTGGATTTGCCACAGCAGTCTTACAGGGCCTGATTGCATGCCCTAATGCTTCATAACTACCTCCACCCTTCCTTAGCTTTGGGAATCAACCCAAATGAAATGAGATGACTACAACAGTGAAACACCAAGAACAATAGTGAAGTTGTGTACACTTACCATAAATGTAGATGTTAGAGTGTATTCACTGTTGCAGTCCTGGTTACCATCCCTCCAGCCCCCTGACTTCTCTTTATTTCTTTCCTATCCTTTTTGTCTGGCATATCTTATATCATTGGTATTTGCTTTTTGCTGGGGGTATTAAATACCATGTAATTGCTCCCTATTTTGGGGGCACCTGACATCTGGGGCAAGAAAAACTGATGTAATGGCGTCGGCTGCATGTTTTATACACCTGATGACCTAATGTCATGGAAGACGTGACAGCATCCGACGCAGAAATTCCAAGAGTCTGGTATTCAAGCCGGCTGAGGGCTACCTGCAGGCAGATAACCCAGATATGATGACTGCAACAGTGAATACACTCTAACATCTACATTTATGGTAAGTGTACACAACTGTACTTTTTCTATACTCTCTCAAATTTATACTCAGTGGTGATATACACTGCAACCTAGGTCATTCCCGTACCATGAATAATTCTCATTCTGTCGGTACATTACAGACCCAAACATTAGTATTTCCATCTATCAGAAGATCCAGCCCATTTCTCAAAATTAATCTTAATCTGCAATAAACTGCAAGACCCCCATACCTGCCTGTCATTCTGCTTCCCAGAGTCACTGCAGAAATATGGTTAAAACCTGAAATAAAAGACAATAAAATATGCTCCCTCTGCTCCCAATGCTTTAACATAGCCATTATGTATAAAAACGGTCTAGTCTAGAAACCCTGCAGTCTGCTCCTACCCTCTCCCAGAACTTAAAGCAGAAATTACTGATCACTAAACTAAAACTGAACCACAGAAAAACCATTTGCATTACTACACTATATATCCCCCAGGAAAAAACGCATCTACTGCAGAATGCATCCTCTGATGGATAGCTCATATAATACACCTAGAGGCCATTAAATGAGGGACTTAAATGTATTATAACCATTAGATGTTTGAACATGCCTGGTGTACACTCATAGCCATCCTGTCTGTTCATGTTAAAAGTGGACTACATATGAAAAGTTATGAATTCTCAACTGACCAGTTTTGTAAAACTTGAAGAATGAAAATGTCTCACCTCCTTTTACTCAACAGATAATTGAATTTGGGATACACTTGAATGAAATCACTGGGCAACCAAAGTCAGAGAACTTGACCATTTGGTGGCTGAACGGCTACTAGACGCTAAGTTGCTAGATGGTTTGCTAG